>NC_079168.1:62054303-62134303 GCF_947568905.1 Ostrea edulis | reverse complement strand
ACTTTTGCAAACTGCATTGACATGATGGTGGAAAGGTCTTCCATAAAAATAAATTAAAAAACACTTCTCACAACAACCAATGACAACAATTTATACCTATGAACATTGCAAAATGTGACAATTTCTAAGCAGCAAGATAATCTGTACATTAATTATTAAAATGATTAACTTATTAAATTATTGCAAAACAGTTTTGAAAAACTCTTTATAGTAGATATTAACAACTTGGAAATATTTCAAAAGACTTTGGTGCACAAAATGATATTAAATGAAAGAAATTTTAGTGATTATGTTACCTGTAACAGGAGAGACCTGCTTATAACAGGAAAGACAGTCATCGTAACAGGACAGACAAATCAGTGACTTTTCATAAATCTATAATCTATCAATAAATTTTCTTGTCTATATCTATTACAGATGTATCATGGAAAAAATGAATAATTAAATACAGAAATGTTTGAATTAAAATTATGAGACAGAAGCTCAACTTTTTTCTATAATAAAGAAATATAACAGGAGGGAAGAAAATTGTAACAGTAGAGACATTTTTGGTACTAAGAAAGGAAAATTCACACTTGTTAGATAAGAAACCACACTTTTCAAAATAGTTTTGATAATTCTGCACCATTTGTATTTTCAAATTACGAAGAAAATTAAAGAAATCGAAGATTTTCTTTTTTTGTTACAGGATGGACAGCTTGACTGAATGAACTTTGTGCATTAAAGTCACATTTTTAAGATATGTCAGAATAACGAACATTTAGAAATTGACTCACCTTAAGGCTTTGAAGTGTTTCTTAGCAAAACACAATACATATATATAAAAAAAACCATCAAACCATCATTTGATCTACTTAAATGAATGTTACAGGAGAGACATAATCAGTTAGCACTAAAAGATGACAATGGGATAAACAAGGTTCAGTAAATTATGACCATTTCACAACAACAGGGATAATTCTCCTGTCCATGTGTATATTAAAACATGACAAATATGATGACACTCTCAGTTGTTCAAATTTAATATATTTACATTGTATACTGTAACATTTAATTTCAATCTAATGAGATTAGGAATGTTGATTGGTGTTTAAGCAAAACTGAAGAGAGAAAAGCAATACAAAGTAATCAAGTATTCTCTAGGTCCTTCCTATATTGATGACAGATAAACTATGGTTATAAACTTTTATTTCTTCAATACCACTCCAAGTCTCATTGTTTATTATAAGATACGTAAGAATGTCTTTTTTTTAACTGATCAAACTCCGTAATTATAGCTATAACATAGTCACTTTCTGTAGTAATTAAGTTTCTTGTCAAAATAAAGTGATGCATATCATCTGATCTCACATTAGGATTGCAAAATTTGGATAATTCTAAAATAATGGAATTAAGAATGACTGTGTATCAACTTAGTGATGCAAGAACTTTTGTTTCCATGATTGTCTCAATTCTCTCTTTTGCAACAAACTGCAAATGTTTAGATACATATGTTCTGTGACAATTGTCCTGTTCATGCTGCCACATTTTGGTATTGCATGTTAGCGTGTTGCCAAATATTCAAGTGGTTTAATATCATACTAGATGCATTTTGAAGGAAAACCAGAAATTAATCATTTCATTCTATTCAAATAATGTATACTGTGAGTGTTAAAGTTTTATGTTCTCTGTCCCTGTCCATCCATTACAAATTTAACCAATAATTATATTTTCTATGGAAAAAAAATCAGGATTGTATGTTTTTTGTTACTTAACGAGTAAATATCAAATGAGCATACATTTCATTAGTTCAAATAGGATTTTGTCCTTAAACTAAAATACAAACTTAAGTATGTCTGTCCTGTTGCCAGAATCTGTCCTTCCTATTTTTAAATTTTTAAATGATGTTCTGACCAATTCTTTTTTTTTAAACTCTAAATCATACATGTCTTTTAGTGAGGATTTGAATAGGCATGCATTTAATCATTCAAACCAATATTTACTTTAAGATACAGAAACAATTTTAATGTGCATCCCTCCTGTTACAAACTCCCGTCCTCCCTGTTACATATTCAGCAATGCTTTATTCTCGAATGATTTTTAAGTCAGAAAATGGTAAAAGTTCCAAATCACAATTGTCTTTTGATGGAGATTCTAATAAGTCTGCATTCAATAATTAAAAATAATATTTACTCCTTTCAGATAGAAGAAAATTTAAAGTTTTAATCCTTCCTGTTACAAAATCTTGTCCCTCCTGTTACAAAAGGTGATGTAACAGGAGAGAAAGTAACAGGAGAGACAATTCTCATGTGAAACTAATTTATTTTCCCTAATTAAATCTCTATACTAAATTATAATTCTGAAATTTTGAAATAAACTGAACAAGCTACTTTGCAGTGCAAATTAAATGTTTTTTGTGGACATATTTTGCATTATTTTCAATGTAACAGGAAAGACTCGTACATTTTCTACTCCTACAATGTACTCTCTACTTGGGACTTTTTCTCCTTTATTAATACATTCAGAACCACATTTTGTATGTAGCATGGTACAGTGAAAACACCACTTAGGGCAGGGTTTTGAAATACCATTTGAATCATGTATCATATTTCTATTCCTTGCATTTCTGTTTCTGTAACAGGAAAGACACAAATCTGTGGGACAACACTTTACAGATAATTTCAGAACAACACGTGTCAAATTATTAACACTCACATGATTTTAGGAATTCACACATACATGTAATAAATGATGATATATAAAAAAAAAAATGAAATCTGCAGCATAAAATACACTATAACACTCCAATTTGTCCGTTTCATGGCTTGGGACATCAAAATATCAATGTATTTGCAAGTTCTAAGGGTAGTTGTCAGCCTAAGTAATTGGCTGCAACATATTTTTTTTACTTGCTGACTTAAACTCATGATACATTACTAATTTCATATGAAAGTTTAGGAAATTTCACTTTTCAAAATTGATTTTCATGCTTGGGACACAAATTTTGGCGGATTTTGATAATGACTCAACTATCAAATCAATTTTTAATACACACATGACACATGTATATTTTTTTTAAGCATATATGGATGTGTGTTTTTATGTTTCAATCAAGGTATCCATTTAGATTTACACCAAATTACATGTAATCTGTTTAAAACAAATAAGATATTATAATTCATGTCATATATAGCTCAACAAATCTTACAATCAATCCATATGTGGTTTGTGTAGCCATTTCATATGTGTCTGTCCCAATGTCATTGTGAATGGCAGGCTCATCAGTAGATGCACACTCTTGGTTGTCTTGGAATTGAGGAGGTGGAGGAAGAATGACTTGCACATTCTCGTCAATTTCTAACTCCCTACAAACAAATTGATAAAAGTAAGTTTCGGTGAAGAATAATTCGTGTGACTGGCAGGGGGGGGGGGGGGGTAATAAAAGTAAGCTTTAGTCCTTTTAAAAGAATTACGTGGTGGTAAGGTTGTGTGTAAAAAAAACAGATAAAATGAACCGAGTATTACTGGATTAATGTCAATAAAATAGCCAAATTGTTTAATATGATCTATATTGAAACATACCTCCGTGGTTCCTCTTTTCTCCACAGCTCTGGAGGTTCTGCTTTTTTGTTTTGGAAGGGGAGGGTCTGAATCTGTTTTCCGTTTTTGGCCTTTAGGTACATGTAACGGCGTGTAATCAAAGACAGTTGAATTGCCTCTTTCTTTAGTTGTAGTCTTGAGTAGCCCAAAGACCGTGCCTTAGACGGCTCAATTACGAAACAGTCCTCTGTAAAATGACGTTCGCACAGCTTGGAGTGTTTCGACGGCCAATAATCCACTGTTTTTAATTTTCTTACCCAAACTTCACAATTCTTTGTGTCTGTAGGGAAATTGAACATTGCTAACACCTGTCCATATTGAACATTGCAGTTTGGGGCCGCACATAACACCATATATTTACGCGTTGTTTATTCGATGTTTCTGTCGCCTGCTGATCAGCGTCTATAGTTTCAATATGGCGGGTTCGTGTCAAGGGGCGTAACTCCCACAACATTTTCCGCTCTGACACAAGTGCGATATCTTTATCGGTGCGTATCGCGTATATTTGACCAAAATTAACCGAACAAACCCACACAATCATTTTATATGATATAAATGAAGCAAATAAATACTTAATATATTAAATAAAGTGATTTTTCGTTTCAGTTGACCTTTAAAGTGAAAGTCCTCAGTTAATAGAATTGTTTCTTCATTTTCAGTGGAGAAGAGGATTCATCACAGATCTTAATTCCATTTATAAGTGTAAGCTTTCTTGTGTTATACTAGTTTAACAACTATATGTAGTTTGGATCTACTATGCAAAATTCTGTTTGAGTACACAGTTTTAAATGGGTTGATTTCCTAAATTTTCATGGGCAATAAATTTTGTGGACTTAATTTTCAATAAATGAAAACTGCTAAACTCACAGTGTTTATAGTACGTGTCCCTTTGAATTGTGTAAAATATTCCTGGTGATAGCCTCCAGTTTTATGGTCAAAACTGAAGAAAGATTCCTTAATTTGAGGTCCAAGGTCTAAACTGAAGAAAGATTCCATGGTTTGGGGTTCAAGGTCAAAACTGTAGGCAATCTAATTAAAATCAGATCCTAAGATACGCTCACAATTACTACAATAGGATCTGACATAACCACACGGGGTCATATCCGCATGACCTTTCACTTGGAATATTCATGAGAACTATAATCAGCCAGTCAGATTGCGCCATACAGACAATGATGGCTATTTAGGCGGTTCTCGTCAATTCGTAAACATGATTTATATAGTAATCTCTCTCCCACAAAGTTTATTCCACACTTAGTCTATAGAATTGTATATTCTCACATAATTAAGGAATTTTAAACTTTCGCAATAATGCCTAATCTATTCCATTCATACAAACAACAAAACATATGATATAAAATATACCCAAATTAAATTAATTGTGAATTGCAATTTATGTATGAATAGGGATGGGTACGATTTGAATAGTTTTCAAAATGGTTTACTTAATTAATGCGAGGAATATAACACCAGTCAATGTAAAAGGTGCATTGTGACATATCACATCTAGATGCGATGTGTTTTCTTTCAAACTATAAACAATCCCAGCCATTTTCCTTAAATTGTGAACACTGACGATTTCATAGGTGACACGCTGATTGATTAACATAAAGTTCACATGAACATGACCCCTAGTAGGGTTACGTCAGATCTTGCGCATCTACAGCACAGATCTAAGAAGTCTAATTTTAATTAGATTGAAATGAAGGAAGATTCCATGGTTTGGGGTTCAAGAGCAAAACTGAAGGAAGATTCCATGGTTTGGGGACCAATGTCAAGTGCAACCATAAAGACCTGTAGACCAAAGATTATGACCAGTGAAATTTGTATTGGTCATAACCTAGAAAAGAATCCTATTGAGTTTGGAGTCAGTTTGATAGAGGTCATAATGTAAGAAGGTCAATTTTTAGTATGCCCAGTTTTGATATGCAGGATGGTGGAAGGGGGTTCATTTTGAATAATTTTACTTTGTAAGTTGAGGAAAGAGGTGTTCATAATTTTCAGTTTCTTTCTTGTTTGTAGGAGGTTAAGATTGGCAGTTATGATGTAATGAATGCCTCAAGTAAGTAACTAAAAGTTTCATTGAGGTTAATATACTGTAAATCTTTTAAAACTTCAGCATCAGAATGCAGATATGAAGATTATTTGGTTACAGACCTTTCTCTCAACACCCACTTACCATTAAATGCAAGGTTACAGGGATTACAAGGGTTACAGACCTTTCTCTCAACACCCACTTATCTTTAAATGCAGGGTTACAGGAGTTACGAGGGTTACAGACCAAGCTCTGTAACCCTTGTAACCCCTGTAACTCTGCATTTAACCTTGTAACCCTGTTTTCTAGTGTAACCTGGTTACAAAATTACCCTTGTAACCCTGATTCTGAAGAGAAGTAGGTGTATCTGTACTACAATAAACTTGTATTCTAGTGTGACCTTGTTACAAAATTGCTGCACGGGGAAACTGCTCTGATTTCTTGCCATATATGACATCCTGGCATAATCTGACGCGCTATTATCGTTTCAGCAATAGAAATTACACCCCACTTCTGAATACTACTTGATATCTGTTAAATGTATTATTGTAATAACCCATTGATTAATTATCACAATAAAACTTATCTGAGAGTGATCAATTGTTCATACCTTATCCACCATTTTGAATGAAATATCACATGACAGCTTAAGAATAGACATCTCAACCATCGTCAAACGAGATCAGGAAAGTAAGAAACAAAAACAAAATTGGCAGCGATTACAAAATACAGGTAACTAATGAATTTACGTGAGAATGCTCCTCCCACCGTGAGACGCAAGGCTAAAATATGCGATCTCACGTATATACGAGAAATTTTAAGCTCCCTTCAAAGAAGAGGGAAATATTGCTTTGCACTTGTCGGTCGGTAGACTATATGTTGTCCGCTCAATCAATATCTTGAGAACCATTCACTTGATCATAATGATATTTCATAATGGGTTGGTTATGAGTAGAAGAAGACCCCTGTTGTTTTTCAGGTTAAAAAGTCAAGGGTCAATTTACTCTGGACATAGGAATATACTGTCCGCTCAATATCTTGAGAACCCTTTGCTTGACAGACATCAAACTTGGTACACTGGTACATCCTAAGGAGTAGATGACCCCTATTTATTTTTAGGTCACATGGTCAAGGGTCAAACTGGACATTGGAATACACTGACCACTCACTGTCTAGAGAACCCTTTGCTTGACAGACATCAAACTTAGTACACTGGTATATCTTTGGAAGAAGATGACTTTTATTGATTTTGAGGTCAAAGGTCAAAGTCAAACTGGACATTGGAATATACTGTCCGCTCAATATCTTGAGAACCCTTTGCTTGACAGACATCAAACTTGGTACACTGGTACACCTTCAGAAGAAGATGACCCCTATTGATTTTGAGGTCACATGGTCAATGGTTGAACTGGACATAGTAATATATTGTCTCCTATATTTTAAGAATTATTTGCTTGATTGACACCAAACTTGGTACACTGGTACAACAGACAGAGTAGATGACCCCTATTGATTTTTAGGTCACATGGTCAATCCACTCTTGACATAAGAAGATATTATCTGCTCAATATTTTAAATTGATGATACTACTATCAATTAAATGAGGTGTGTGTATAACCCTTTTCAATTTTGCACTGGGGGGGGGGGGGGGGGGGGGATGGGCATATGTGTTTTACAAACATCTCTTGTTTTTATTGTATGACATTAATAAAAATTTGAGAACTATTTCAACTCTATGAGGTATATCTGAGATATCGTTTGAGAACTTCATGAATCTATTATAATTCATTTTGGAATAACATGACAAAGGATGAGAACAATCTGAAGTGCAAGAACAATCTGGAGATTAAAAAATCTATGTAAGAATATTTTGAACACATGGTAAATGACTCCTTTGAAATATCTTTTGAAAAACAGTATATAGATATGATATTCATTTGTCCATTCCATAAATACCGGTACACAATAAAATCCTACTTATCATGCAGGTACAGTCAAACCTGTATAAAGAGACCGTCCAACGGAGAATGGAAAAAATGTCACATATGACAGGTGGTCTCTTAATACAGGTTGCCTATTTTCCGCAGTTAATGGATAAAATTTTGCAAACAATTTGTACAATGGAGAAAATGACTACATGTATTTTGAATTTATCATTAAGAATATCAAGTACAGTTTTAAAAGTTGTAAAATAAAATTAATAATACATTGTAGTTAAAAATCTAGAATACAATATGTTGTATCATAATTTATTATTCATCAAAAATTACATTTAATCTGTTTAAGAATGATAAACTTTGCATGCATTTCGTATTACACATTTACATGAGATTTAAAACTCATTTATGAACTGCATGTAAATTTTCTAAAACTTATAAACACTTTGTTATAAAGAGTATTTATATATAGCCTATTTGTACAGTGTAACTAAAAAATGCAATGCTTGTGGTGAGAAAGCAAATGGTGAAGTGTTGCATCTCCTTTTGTACAATACATGCTGGAAATATGTTATTCAATTTGAGAAAAATTAAATAAATCACAATATCCATTGTACATGCACAGCAAATCTTTTAAGCTTAGAACTAATGCAGGCAACTTTCTTGAACTCGAACGTGTCAAATACTCGGGACATGTCGAAATGAGCCGCTAGTTCCGGTCATTATTCTGGAAACCTCGAGTATCTCATGCAGGAAAACTGGGAATACTCCGTTTAAAATTTCAGTCCTAAGCACAATATTTACCTGATTTATATCGCAATCGGGCAAATTTTTCACTCTGTTGAACATAATGGTATAACAAGTGGTAGATTTTCATTTCCGATCTAGCCTACCCGGCACATCTTAAAGTATGTCGAAATTCACACCTTCAAAATACACTGGCCTGGATTCCCTGATCCTTGATTTTGTTAAATAAACAACAACTCAGGTTTTATTAATTAACCACACACGACACTGCATGTTGACAGCTTGGGTATAATAATTTATTCAGAGGGCCGACTAAACAAGATCACCACCAAACTGCGTTTTAAAACGAAAGTGTTAAGGGCAATAATTCCAAGAATAGTCGTGCGTTTGAAAATGAAAGTATGGGGCAATAATTCCCAGAATAGTCGGCTCAACCGAAATCGAGAGTAGTAGTCACGTTGTAATCGAAAAATGTACAGTAGTTAAATAGAGGTAAAATTTCGTGAAATTACACGAAAAGGTTGTAAAAATCATGGTTGTTGGTTGCATCAGACAGGTGGTCGTTTAATACAGGTACAATATATAGAGCAACGTCTTGGGGGGAACTTTTTATGGTCACATACGACAGTGAGTCGCTTAATACAGTGGGTCGCTATGGCAGTTTTGACTGTATAATTAAATCATGAAACATAAAAAGTTTATTACCTTGATCTGTAATAAGAAAAATAACATGTTTCTTCTGAGTTTTATATCTACCAGTTTTGAGTGCCACAGCATGCTAAAATCATATGAATATTTCGAAATGAAAAGGCCACAGACTTTAATGCCATTTTCCATTTTACAAGGTTCTGAAATATTCCCTATAAGCTCAAGAGGAAAACAGCTAGTGCATGGATATGAGTTTCATGTTCCTCTATTCTCTTGAGAAAACAAAAAGGCATAATCTTAATTCAATTTTGGAAATTGTATGTTTAAACCACATGTACATGCTTCTTTTGGATTTAAAAAACTATTTATGGACTCTTATACTCTCTTTTACCATTATTCAATTATTGATACTACTAAATAAATTACCATTAATGATTCTTCATTCAGGCAATTACTATATCTGTACTGTTTTAAGTTCACCTGAGTTAAGCTTTTTGCAACCCACACCACTGTCTTTCAGTACTATAAGTACTTTGATTAGTATTACTATTGCAATTGGTTGTCGTCCGTCGTCGTGCATTAACAATTGAACTATTTAAGTTCTTCTTGATAAATACTATTCCAATTCTTTTCATATTTGGCATGAAGCATCATTGGGACAAGGGGGACATAAATTTTAAATTTCAGGATTCCTGCACCCCTGGGGCCTTTTGGGCGGGGCAAAACTGCCCCAAATTGACCAACTTTCAAAAATCTTCTTCTCAAGAACTGCACATATGTGTAAGAAAAACTAAATTCATAGTGATGTAGAGCAGAATTGCCTCTACCAAAAATGTAAATTTCATGATCCCCGGAGTAGGGGTTCTGACCCCAGGGCGGGGCCAAACTTACTATACAGTGTTTATGTGTAAAACACTTAAATAATATCTATTTAGTGCTATTGATACTAAATTGAAACTATAAATGGATATTTAGAAAGAGCAGGCCCATAGTACATACCAAAATTGTAAATTTGATGATCCCCGGGGTAGGGGTTTTGACCCCAGGGTGGGGGCCAAACTTAGAATATAGTATTTATGTGTAAGTTTGCTGATACTGTATAAAATCTAATTGCATACTTAGGAATAGCAGAAAAGGCTGTAGAAAAAATGGTGAATTTCACAACCCAAGGTTTTGACTCTAGGATGGGTCCAAATTAGTCATATCTTTTGATGTTTTAATGTTAATACACTTATTATATTATGTAAAACCTTTCATCAGCGTATGCACTTTGAGGTCTTTGAAGTTTTAAAAACACATCTTGTTTTACTCTGTTGCTGAACATTATATAGAATTTAGCTTAGATATTCAGAATAGGAAATTTTTTCTACATTTCATAGCCCTCGATCAGGAATATTGATATTTTTTCACTAGTACTCAGGTGATAATGCCTGTGGGCCTCTTGTTACATCTTTTTGACCTTTTGGTAAAACCTATTGCATTGTATGGCTTTGAGATATGCATGGGAATACTTTCAGCCCACATGCTGGAAAAAGACCAGAGATTTATATGATATCTTTAAAGATTGGGAGGCAGCAAACCTGAATATCAAGTTCTGTAAAACTGGGTGCCAGAAAAAGAAGTACTAAAATTGCAATAATTTTTGAATGGGGTAGATATCCCATGTTCTGCTCTATAATCCAAAGTATTTTACTATATTGGTATAGACTTGAGACTAGCCCAGAATCATCCCTGTTATACAGTGCTTATACAGAGAATAGCCCAGAATTCATATAATATAAATTGTACAAAAACATTAGTTATTTTAGGGGGAAATGGGCATAATTTGGTATCCATTTGTAAAAATCTCAAATTGTCACTTTTCAAAAAACAATTGAAGAATCAGGTACGGAAACATTTTTACTTTACTGGTCAAAAAGAATCAGGAAAATTAAATTTACAGCATATTTTTCGTATAAAGAAAACTTTAAAAAAGAAATTTACATATTTATAGAATTCCTAGAATAAAGAAGAACTATGTAGATTTCGAATTATATAGTGCACATGACCTATGAATTGAAAGAGAAAGATGAAAGGTGAAGATATCGAACAGTGATCAATCTCATAACTCCTATAAGCAATACAAACACGGACCCCTGGACACACCAGAGGTGGGATCAGGTGCCTAGGAGGAGTAAGCTTCCCCTGTCGACCGGTCACACCCGCCGTGAGCCCTATATCCTGATCAGGTAAACAGAGTTATCCGTAGTCAAAATCAGTGTGCCAAGAATGACCTAACAATTGATATGAATTTGTAAAAAGCAATACTGGTCAGAAGATTCCTCTAGAAATAAACAAAAGAATATGTGAATTATGTTTAACCTAAATTGTATGGAAGATGAATTTCATTTCCTCATTGATTGTCCATTCTATGTTGAAGAGAGAAATATGTTTTTTCATGATATATACAAGCTCAACAAAATTTTTATTTTAACAAATAAAGACATTAAAACTTTCAGAAAAAGAGGTGATGCTTTAAAACTACAAAAATCCTTATAGTTATATTCATATGTTGGTATAACACTGATATTGTTCATTTACCTATGTATACACTTGATTTGCAATTTATATATGTATGCATGTACTTGTTTCCCCCATATGCTACATCCACATGTAGTTTGCAGTTAATGTAGTCTGTATAGTCAATGTTGTAATCTTTTTGAAATTTCTTTCTTTTTAAGCTGTCCTGCTGTTACATGTATGCCCTCTGGGCCAAAAATTGGAATAAACTTATAGATCTATATATATATAGACATTTTTATGTGAAAATCGCTAAATTTGTGTGTTACTAAAAATTCCACTTATACAGTTTGTCGAAGTGGTAGTTGAGTGCATATGTACACACCATCAGGCTTACCTCGAGAAGGATGAACGCCTAGGGTAGTGTTGCCATGTGAATTAGGTGTTTACTTTTTAGTGGCACATATCACCTGTGGTTCTTTTTGGGGTGGATTGATTGATTGCTTGTTTTGCTGTTTTCCGCCACACAACAATTTTTCAGTTATCTGGTGGCGCCCAGTTTTTAGCTCACCTGAGCTAAAAGCTCAAGTGAGCTTTTCTGATCACCCATATTCCGGCGTCCGTCTGTAAACTTTTAACATTTTTGACTGTCCTTCCACCTACTTTGTGCTGTAAAAGTCTGCAGTAAGCTCTGAAGCAGTCGACTTTTCACCAAAAGTCTCCCGTAAGATATTCAACACTTGTTGAGGATTCTTTTTAGCTCACCTGAGCCAAACTAAAGGCTCAAGTGAGCTTTTCTGATCCAAATTTGTCCGTTGTCTGACGTCGGCTTCGTAAACTTTTCACATTTTCGACTTCTTCTCAAGAACCGCTGGGCCAATTTCAACCAAACTTGCCACAAAGCTTCCTTGGGTAAAGGGCTTTCAAGTTTGTTCAAATGAAGGGCCATGTGCCTTTCAAAGGGGAGATCATCACAAAAATGCAAAAATAGGGTGGGGTCATTTAAAAATCTAATCAAGAACCACTGAGCCAGAAAAGCTGAAATTTACATGAAAGCTTCCTGACATAGTGCAGATTCAAGTTTATTCAAATCATAGCCCCCGGGGGTTGAATGAGGCCACAATGGGGGATCAAAGTTTTACATACAAATATATAGGGAAAATCTTTAAAAAATCTTCTTCTCAAGAACCACTGAGCCAGAAAAGCTGATATTTACATGAAAGCTTTCTGACATAGTGCAGATTCAAGTTTGTTAAAATCATGGCCCCTGGGGGTAGGATTGGGCCACAAGGGGGGATCAAAATTTTACATACAAATATATAGGAAAAATCTTCTTCTCAAGAACCATTGGGCCAAAGAAGTTCACATTTATATGAAAGCTTTCTGACATAGTGTAGATTCAAGTTTGCAAAAACCATGGCCTCCAGGGGTAGGTTGGGGCCATAATAGGGACTACGGTTTTACATGCAAATATATATGGAAAGTCTTCTGATATGGACCAAGGTGACTCAGGTGAGCGATGTGGCCCATGGGCCTCTTGTTAAATATTTTTTTCTATTTATGATGGGGCCACAATAGGGGATCAAACTGTGGTACAATATACATTGCATATCGAACAACCCTTGTATACTTAAAATAGTTTTGACTAGGCTCATACTTATCATTTGGTAAAGATTTATAATTATTTTACATATATATCTCATTCAACGAAGGACACATCAATGAATTTCTTAATACAATATTCATCAGATGTTTTCAATGCATGTTCTTAATTTTTCCTTGATTATAGAAGTCACTGTTGCAACTTTTTGTAATAATTTATCTACAATTTATTTACAAACACATGGATAAACACATAAAAAAAACATTTATTTGGGTTGATCATGATTTGTTTTTGTGAGAAATAAAATAAATAAATAAATAAAACTGTCCAATATGTGATATATTAAATGGCCCAGGACTGTTCTGGGAAGTTTGCGCTGACATTCACAATATCATCAAATGATAATGCATTAATTGTCCGCAAATGTCGCCATAAGTAAAGCTAATGGAATATTGTCGTCCTCTTCAAACTCATCGACATTGGGGTTAGTAAGTTCAGCCTCGAATCCGGCCTCATTAAAGCAGTTGATACTGCAAGTCTGACTGGCATCATTCCAAGCCATCTTGAGAATTCTAATTGCCATCAACAAGTGTACAACAGGTGTAATTTTCTTTTCATCACCCTGAAATTAATTATATGCTAGTATGAGAGGTATGTTTTAAAAAACATTCATTGAAAAATTTTGTAACAGTAATTGATTTCAAAATACACCTATAAGCATATTTCTTTAATAGATCAATAGACACCTATCGGTTGACCACTCATTATTATGTAAAGGTAAGTTCACGTACCCCCCACCCCAATGCAGGCTACATGCGTGAATCCGTAATCACGCGTGTCAGTCACCCCTGTGTCTTAATTTGTGTAACAAATTTTTATAGAAAATGGAGAGAGACTGAATGTTTGTATTCTTACTTCTAGCATGTAGTTTATTAATCTATGTCTATATTTCACTTTCAAGTTGTGGATGATCCCTTGATCCATAGGTTGAAGTTTGCTTGTAGTGTTTGGCGAGATTTTCAATTTTTGGGTGGGCAGCACAGTTATCAATAAATAACAACACTTTTCTTTTCTCTCTTGTGAATTTAATTCCTATCAAGCCTTTTGTAGCCAAGTATTGTACAAAAATACAACTTGTCATCCACGCTTTAATTGTATTGGATATATTTGTCAACAAAACTGCTTTCACCGTTAATTGTTCGACAGACGATTCCATGCCAATTTTTAAATCGATCCAACCAGCTGGTATTTCTCTTGAACGAAGAATCGCTGAGTTTTTTAGCAAGTTCGTCAGCTTTTTGTAGTAGAATTGGACCACTAAGTGGCAGATTGTCTTTGCGTTTTTCCTTGAACCATATTCCAGGAGTGCATCATCTACATTCTGATGTGACACGGCCTGGTGCCGTTTCCGTTGAGGTGACAGACTTACAGATTCATAATTTTTGATAATATCGTCCTTAAATGTATTTTTTATGATTGTGCTGAATGTGTTAGGCAAGTTGCTGAAGTTGGCTTCGAAGTTGGCTTCGATTTCCTTCTTGGGCCGTCCGCCCTATTCAATTTCTTTTAGAATTTCATACTTTGTCTCTAAAGATATGGCCTTGCACTTTCCGCTCGGAGACGATATTTTAAGCTGATTCAAAGGGACAACAGATGACCTGAGTCGTACTCAGGTTGTGAACACAGCTCTTGTTAATTAAATTTGAAGTTTGATCGCATTTATTTTATCGTACACTCATTTATTTGTGACATTTCGTGAACATTTTTTTTCTGGTTAAATATTTTAGATTTTTAGAAACATGTATATGTTTCATTAAATTTGTGTTATATTTTATCATTATAGCTTATTAAATGATATTTTCCAAGAAAATAAAAAGAGAAAAAAAAGGTGCAGCACACCAGAGTTGAACCAGGATCACCTGGTCCAGAGTCAGTTCATCTTACCACACAGCTACCGCAGTTGGCATTTACTTGTTGCTTTACACAAATAAAGGAGTGTACGATAAAATTTATGGCAAAGGAAAGCGATTGTTAAAAATCACAACAAATTTAACATGAAAAAAAAAAATCGTTAGAAAAGGTGATTTTTACGTTCAAGGTGAGTAGGAATTTACTTTGTTATATCCGTAAATTTGCTATATCCGTTAGTGATGAAATGATTGTTGCTGACAATCGATTGTTGATTGTCTTTGGCTCTTCGATTCCGATTATCGATTCTATTTTTCATAATTGATTGTCGGCTGTACACTAATTAATATCTAATCCGAGATTCATCGGACTATTAATTGAACAGTCAGGTAGGAATGCTTACAAACATAAGATTCCTTGCATTTGGTGATATTCACATACCCATTACCATTCCTGATGCCAACTAGACAACAGGAGTATTATTGTTTATTATGTTTATTAAAGACTAATTGTTACACTCACAAATTGAACACAATTTAATAATTTCCATCAATTTATTCCATGAGTGTAGCATTGAAAGTATATTGGAAGACTGACTAAATTTTTGCTTACAATACTCTATATAGTGCAAATTTACAAAGTTCCCATGGACAGGATGTGAGCCAATTAACTTTAACATTGATAAGGTGACAAGCATAATAATTATACAGAGACAAAAGCTAGAGAGTTTCAGATTAGAATAACAAAATGGGGAGTGAGCTGTCAGAGTCAATTATGTGCAGGTGATTTAATCTATCATTGCTGAACATTCTGGAATTTGATTGAACTTTAGCTATAATAGATATTAATGAAATTTTACTCTTAACACCTCCCTCCTTAAGATAAAAATTTAACTTTTAAAGTTGAATTTTTTCACACAAAAGTAAAGAAAATAAAGATTTCTAATTATTCTATAAAATTATAAAGTCACTATGTAATATATAAGCTGTCACTAAAAATAGCACACAAGTTAACACACTGTCAATGAAATACACAGTTCAACATCGAGAGAGGCTATCGGCATTTTGGTTATGGGAAGCACGGCGGTATCGGACGTTAAAGTCATATACTTGTAAGGCCAGAGCCCATCGCAAAAGTCTTTGATTTTTGTCTTTCATCCTATGAAGCCAGCTTAATGGATTGTGGTCAGTCTCTACAATGAATTTTCTTCCATCCAAATAATAGGAAAATGAGCCTATGGCCCACACAATTGCCAAAAGTTCTTTCTCGATTGTAGAATAGTTTTGTTCCCGCGGTAATAACTTTCGACTGAGGTACGCTACCGGGTGATCACCATCATTGGTTTCCTGACTTAACACTGCACCGATTGCATATTGGCTTGCATCTGTTTGTACGATAAAAGGCTTGCTGAAATCTGGTGTAATGAGTACTGGTGCTTGGAGTAGTGCTTCCTTCAGACTTTTAAAGGATTCAGTTGTTCTTTGGTCCCATTTTATTTTGTTCGGTTCTGATTTCTTCAACAAATCTGTTAGGACAACAGATATGTCCGCATAATTTTGAATGTACTGACGATAGTACCCAGTAAGTCCCAGATATGATTTTAAGTCTCTCTTCGTTATTGGTAACGGAAATTCTTGAACGGCTTTGACTTTACTCGGGTCTGGCTGCACACTGCCATTTCCAACCACGTGTCCAAGACAATGTAATTTGTCGGTTCCAAGTCTACACTTAGAAGGTCGAATAGTCAAGTTGGCTCCCTGTATTTTCTTGATTACTCTCTGTAAATCTTCAAGATGGGAATCCCAAGACTCTGAGAAAATGACAATGTCATCAAAGTAAGCCACAACATTGTCAACATTATGTAGTATTTTGTCCATTAGACGAATGAATGTTGCTGGCGATGTTTTCATTCCAAAAGACATAACCAAGAACTCGTAGAGTCCAAAGGTTGTGACAAATGCAGATTTTTCTCTTGTGTTGTCAGAGAGAGGTACTTGCCAATACCCCTTAACAAGGTCAAAATGACTCAAGTATTTTGCTTTTCCAATTTTTTCTAAGATGTCGCTAATTCTTGGTACTGGATACGCATCAGAAACTGTAATCTCATTAAGTTTTCGGTAGTCGATGCACATTCGGATTGATCCATCGGGTTTGTTGACAAGGACTACTGGTGAACTCCATGGACTATTTGATGGTTGAATGTGTCCTTGTGCTAGCATTTCATTCAATGCCCTTTTTACAGATTCCTGCTTCGCTTCAGGTATTCTATATGGTCGCTGACATATTGGTGTTTCTGTTGTAGTACGAATTTGATGCTCAGCAAGCATGCAGCGGCCAGGTTGGTCTGTGAATACATTTCCATATTGGGCACAGAGCTGTCGCAATTCCTGACGCTGTTGCTGACTTAAATTTTCTCCAAACTTCAGATCCTCAATAGTTTCACTAGAATTGTATGGGAACAATTCATCAAATTCCTGGGTATCCTCTTTTCTATCTGCAACGAGTAGTATCGAACGCTTGTACTCTCTGAGCAGATTGATGTGATAGACAACAACACCACGACGCCCACCCACGTTAACTTTGTAATTTACATCATTTACCCGTTCTGTCACTCTGTAAGGTCCTTTCCATTGGGCCAACATTCTAGATGTGTCCGACGGGAGCAATACGAGAACTTCATCTCCAGGATAAAATCTCCTCTCAGTAGCCGATTTGTCATACCAACGTTTGACAAAGTCTTTACGTCTCAAGAGGTTATCCTTCACCTGTAGTGTTATATCCTTCAACTTCTGTCGCATTCCAGCAACATGTTCAATGACAGACATCTGGATTTCCTCCTCACCTGCCATGAACTCCTTGATAACTTGGGTTGGTCCACGTACTGGCCATCCATATAAAAGTTCAAAAGGTGCAAATCCCGTCTCCTCATGAGGGACTTCACGATACGCAAACAGAGCATATGGTAGCAGAGTATCCCACTCTGATTCTTCTTTCGTACACAATTTCTTAATAATTGATTTCAAAGTTCCATTGAAATGCTCAGTTTTGCCATTGGCTTGTGGGTGATAAGGTGAAGTTGTCACTCCCTTCACTTTCAACACCGCAAACAAATCTTTCATAAGTTGACTTGTAAAGTTACTTCCTTGATCGGTAAGTATCACCTTTGGAATTCCAACTCGGCTACAAAGTTCCAAGAGAGCATTAGCGACACTCTCCGCATCACAGCTTTTCAACGCGAATGCTTCTGGATAGCGTGTAGCATCATCAACAATGGTGAGAATGAATCTATTGCCCTTTTTGGTTTTCGCAAGGGGACCGACAATATCCATAGATATTTTAGAAAATGGCTCCGTTATGATGGGTGTGTTGACCATTGGTGCTTTCACATGAGCTCGTTTTGCCACTTTTTGACACACATCACATGAGGAACAATATTCATTCACTTCTCGGAATAATCCCGGCCAGTAAAAGGAACGTAGAATACGTTCTTTTGTTTTTTCTGTGCCAAGGTGTCCTGCCAGTAGTTGGTCATGTGCAAGCTCGATGATTGTTTTGTGAAGGTTAGTTGGAAGTACAATTTGGTCTCCCTGTCGCTTTCCGTCTTGGCTTTTCCACTTCCTCTTTAGGATTCCGTTCTCCCAATAAAACTCGAGGGACATGCCACAAGCTGACTCGGTATTAACTGCCTTTGCACGACATGATTTCAGATTTGGATCTTCCTTTTGAAGCTTACTTAATTTTTCAGCGTTAATCCCATTTAAGTCTTCACAATTCACTGTCCCAGTTACAATAGTTTCACTAACAGATTCATTTATAGAGTCAATCGTTTTTGGACTTACATCTGACTTCTCCATCTTTTGTTGATCCTGACTTTCCGCATCCGCTTCTTTGCGAGCCAATGCTCGGGTAACAACATTAGCACTTTCCTGGCTAATTACATCATTTCCTAGTAGCGCATCTGCTACAAGGGAGGGAACTAGTCCGACCTGTGCATATCCCTGGTAGTACGGAGTGTCAAGTTTTACAACTGCAAGTTTTGCTTCAAACGGTTGCCCAATTGCAGTGTAAAGCGTAGTTGTCCGTCCTTCCAAAATACACGACGAATTCACCAAGTCCTCTCTCACTAAAGTCATTGACGCACCCGTGTCCTTGACGAAGGACACCTCCCGGTCGTTGACTAATCCAGGTATGTATATCAGTCCGTCACATGCGTGATTGATAATTTTGGATACTAACGATATTTTAGGACACTTATTAGCGAAATGCCCTTTTCCATTGCATTTGTAGCATATCACATCCTTCCTGTGATTCCCATTGCCACTTTCAGGTTTGCCTCCTTTTCCAGTCCCAGTAACTCCCTGAGCTGGTCCGAATTCCCTTGGTCCTTTTGGTGGTATGTAGTCCTCGGCGGCCTCAACAACAGAAGATGATCCTTTGTTTCGTCTGACCCATTGGGATTGTGTTGGTGGTAATGCTTTGAGGAAGAATTCATTACGCAAAATTTCAATAGGGTCTTTGTCCTCAATGCTCCTCTTCAAGTATAGATTTATCCTTGACATTAGACCTCTGTATGTTTCATTATTTTCACGTTTTACAGACAAGAGATCAGCGAAGTATTCATGCGGTCGTTTTCCATACCTTTGGGTTAGAGCTTTCCTCAGGTCCTCATAGGAAGTTGAAGCTTGTGCTGATATATGCCTCGTTTCTCCTGTTAGAAGGCTTCGTAATTGTAAAACTTTGATGCTCTCAGACCATTCTGCTTGTTCACTAACGGCCTCAAATTCCGAAAGAAATGTTAAAACATCATCAAATTTTGGGTTAAAGGGTTGTAATTTGATTTTGAATGGTGCTGTCTTTGAAGCTGTTGGATTTTCTGTTGCTTGCATTTGAAGTTTTTCTCTTTCTAACGCCAATTTTTCAATCTCCATTTTGATCTTTTCTCTCTCTAAAGCTATTTTTTCTCGTTCTAATTCTATTTCCAATGTAGCATCCTTTTTTGTTGTTTTCCTTCTTACAACTGGATTTCGTGGTTGTTTGAAAACATTTTCTTGCACATTTTCTTCTTCTATATGTCCTTCATCTTCTGTAAATTCTATAAGTTTTTGAACTGTTGCCCTCCTGGGTCTATTCACGGCAATTGAGTCCTCCGGTTGCCTATCATCCTCTACTTCGGCCATGGTATCAAAACATTCAAATTGTTAATCCACAATTTTCTGAATATTAAGCACTTTTACTTAAATTGTTACACCACAATTTGAAGTAAATCCCACCGCTGCCACCAAAATGTTACACTCACAAATTGAACACAATTTAATAATTTCCATCAATTTATTCCATGAGTGTAGCATTGAAAGTATATTGGAAGACTGACTAAATTTTTGCTTACAATACTCTATATAGTGCAAATTTACAAAGTTCCCATGGACAGGATGTGAGCCAATTAACTTTAACATTGATAAGGTGACAAGCATAATAATTATACAGAGACAAAAGCTAGAGAGTTTCAGATTAGAATAACAAAATGGGGAGTGAGCTGTCAGAGTCAATTATGTGCAGGTGATTTAATCTATCATTGCTGAACATTCTGGAATTTGATTGAACTTTAGCTATAATAGATATTAATGAAATTTTACTCTTAACACTAATCAAAAGGGTACAACATCTGTTCTGAACTGTGATGGACATTAGGGAATTGGCATTGAAACGGCAACATTGTGGGATATACAATAAAAAACTGGGTCCAGAAGGGATAGCTGGTATACCAACTAATAAGTACCGGGCAAAACCAGTGGCCCTGCGTTGGGCGCAGGTGCCAAGGATCCCAAATTTAGGTGGTACTAGACATTTGGGTCCGAGATTGTTGAGAGCACATCTGTATACCCGTTTCCCGGTGATTGCTTCTGGTTAGTAGTACTTCTCTACCCAAGTACTCCAGTACTAAGTCTCCCCTCCTGTTATGAGAGGTGGAGAGGGCCCCAAGGCTGCAGGCTTTGCTATGACCCCAATCGAAAACTTTGCCTTACATGGCATGCATTTGCAGACAACCTGTCTACCCAACATTTTTTACTTGATAACATGCTCTACATGGCATACATTTGTAGACAACCTGTCTACCCAACATTGCGCCCACCACTATGCATAATGGCTGGGCAGGGAAACCACGAGCCAGATATGCCCACAACCCTCCCATCCATCTCTACGGACCCGCCACATACATCGATATGATGTTCCTCCATTACTCAGGGGATACTTTCCCCCAGGATAGGGGACAACAAACCCTGTGTTAGATGATTATAAAGATGTGTTGCAAAGCTCAGCTACGGGAGTACCAACAAATTTGTAGTATATATATATTGAATTATGTATAGGTGAGAGGAGAAACTTGCTTCGGCTGTACCGGGAACCCCTGCATTACTAGTCAGGTGCTCTAACCACCGAGCTATCCAGGCCGACATTCACGGTCCGTATAGCCCAATTACTACATTCCTCCCTCCTTAAACAGTCTTCGCCCTCGAAGACACAACCCAGATTCTGACCCCTGACAGGACCTGCGACTGCAAGACCAGGGGTAGTCAACAGCACCAAATGTAGTAAATATATAATGTATTAGTATATATAGGAGAGGGGAGAAACTCTTTGTCTGGACCGGGAATCGAACCAAGGACCCCCTGCACTACCAGACAGGTGCTCTAACCACTGAGCTATCCAGGTCGATATCCACGGACCGCATAGCCCTAATTACTACATTCCTCCTGCCTTAAACAGTCTTCGCCCTCGAAGACACATAACCCAGATTCTTCTGGCCCCTGACAGGACCTTCACCTGCAAGACCAAGACAGGGCTTGAAGCGAACTTTTTATTTCACCAGTCCAGGTGGACTGATGGGGTATAATTTCAACCAGTCCGCAGAAAATTACCAGTCCAACAGATGTTTAAATTATAAAATGAAATTTAACTCAATATGTCTCTGACAATATTGTAACACTTGTGTGAGATTAATGTTTATTAATCGGGTTCATCTGATATCTACAAAAGGATGCCAGATGTGTGTATAAGATTTCATAAGTATATTTTCCAAAATGAAGCATTAGAAAATTAACCAGTCCCATCAGACTGACTAAAACAAATGTCGGTCAGTCCGCCAGACTTTTAACCAGTCACAGACTGACGTGCATATGTTAATTCGAGCCCTGCAGGGGTGGTCAACGGCACCAAATGTAGTAGGTATATATATATAGCTGTATAGTATACTAGCATCGTAAAGTGCACTCAAATATACAAGTTCCTGGGAGACATAGAGTTGGTCGGCCAATGCTATTTTGGAGAGAGCTGACGGAGAAAGATCATAGGGAGTGGAAGCTCTCTACTGCCGACCCTCATGACCGGAAAGAATGGAGATCTGAGGAATAGTAGAGTACATGGCTCTATTTGTTATGATGAATTTAGTAAAACACTGTATATGAATCTGACCGAGCGTGTCCATGGGATCCTAGATTTCCCACGCAGATTTCAAAGGATAGACCGATGAATATATATACCCTCCCAGATTTTACGTGGCACGTGGGCGCCAATTGGGTTGAAAAAACTCGGGGTTTGAATTAGATTTATGAAATGGCGAGCCCTGATTTCGGCACTACTTTTAGCGTTGTATGTGGGAATATTTTGATTTTATATTGTGGCACGTGGGCGCCAATTGAATTCTTAGAGAGCATCTGCTATGTAGTCCGTGGGCGCCAATTGGGGTATGTGGGAATATTTTGTTGACTGGAGCTGGAGGTAGCAAAAAATTGGTTTCTGACTCACCCAATAGAGAGCCTGTTTCCTCGGCGATGCATTCCCGAATTGGTGTGGAAAATTCTCCTATTGTGAGGCATGACCATGATGTCGATGGAAAATTCTTAGAGAGCGGCTGTTATGTTTCAGTGCTAATCTGACCTTCTGCGTGTAAAGCAAACGTGATAACCACTACACCACAGAACCGAGTAGTACTTCTCATGATGTCGATGGGAAATTCTCCGATTGTGAGGCATGATGATGATGTCGATGGAAAATTCTTAGAGAGCATCTGCTATGTTTCAGTGCTAATCTGCTCGTGTCTGGGACGGAAAAGGAAGTGCTATGTGCACATTAACTCGTACTGTGATGGCTTTGGTTTTGATTAATTCGTTCGATTTTTAGATCGGCCAACATTGGAAACAGTTCTTCCGTCAATTAAATGAGATTAATCTGGCATGAAGGCAAATTAATCTGTATTAATCCCACTTTTACATGAAGACATTTGCGGGGAAGAGCCAGAGTGGACTCTACATTCAAAAGTGGGAATTCAGTGACACCAGCTAGTGTGTATATGCTGCACATATCCATAAAACTAAATAGAAATAACCCCAAAAATAATAAACATTTATTAACTACATGTAAATACCAATTATATCGATCATTGCATGATCGATACAGTTCTTCCGATTATTATCGATTATGAAATTTTTCCGATTTTTCAACACTAATATCCGTGTTCATTATAGACACAGATTTTCATATAAAATATGTAAAGAATTTGCTGGGGAAATCACTTTCACTTCGCTATAGCCATAATTTCGCTATATCCGTGTTCGCTATATTCGAGTTTTACTCGTATTCGTAATTTTTACCTTAAATTGTCACACTGGACAAAAACTTCTATTATAAACACATTTGCAATACTGAGTTTCAAGTATTGAAATTATTAACGACAGTTTATTTTGTCTTTGGTCAATTATTCGGCATGACAGATTTTGATTGCATTTGTAAAATTATTATCTAATTTTCAACAGGGAGAGAGATCATTTATGATACATAAAGAACATTTAATTTGGAGCTCCAAGTGACTTTTTAATAAACAAGCTTTATTTATACTGTACATGCATATCAATAAATATAACATACAATTCAAACACGCATTAAAAAGTCCTTACTCTATGCAATATTATTTAATTCTGATTTCCTACGCTTGTGCTAGGTTTCATCTAGTAATTGTTTAATTGTACAATTTTTACTTTGAATGTATAGCTGTACATGCCATGTAATTTTGAAAAGTTTGTTTTGATAAGAAGACAGTAATTTTTAGAAAAATTCTAAGTAATTTAAAGACATGCCAATAAATAATTTCATCTCAGGATGTTGTAAATATACACTTTCAGTTACTATAAAATCTTAACCATAATGGTCGGACATTTAATTTCCAAATTTAATTCAACATTCAATCTTGCAAACTCTCGATATCTCGAAGTTTTATCAAGGTCCCTTGAATTTCGAGCTATTGAAAGTAATGCACTTGTAATGTTTATTTAAAAATAAATTGAATATGGTTATATACAAACATAAAAGAATGAAACACTATGCTTCTGAGTGTTGCCAAGTTCAGCTTCGACAACTTGACCTTAATAGATGACCGTGACCTTATTTGTCATATAGCTTGACCTCAATGACCTCTCAGTTCTCCATGTATGAAGTCTGTACCTTTTATAGTAAAACAGTTATGACCATTAAAGTTGTAGACAGACAAACAGGCCAAAAACAATATGCTGCAATCTTTCAACTTTTAAAGCGAAGGATTTTTTGGTCTGCTACTCTGCCTACAAAGGGGAAGATATGAGGCCCTCGTAGATGACTGAAAACCCTTGGCTTGAAAAGATGCCTATCTTCAATCTCAGGGGCATCAACGCATAGATGAGCTTATATAATTCCACATTAAAACACAGGTCTTTGAGTCATGAGAGTTTGTTTGTTTTACAGTGGACTTTGACGACACTGGTAACACAATGTTCAACTCCCCTTCCTTATCCAGTTCTCCTCCCAACAATCTTGCCAGTCTGGAAAAGCCAAAAATAGATTTCTCAACACCGCCCAGCTCTCCGAATGTAAATGTGGCACCTAATAGGTATCAACAGGGTGTCATAATTAAAATTTCAATTCTGGTAAATTTTCGGTCACTTCCATTGATGTATAGCTGAACTAATTCTTGATAATGGGTAGACCTTATTTCATTTTACCCTCTTTTACTATTTTATAACCAAAGCAACTTGCCAGTGGCTGTGACCCCATCAGGAGAGTTCGTAGAGCTACAGGTGGACTACTGGACGACGGTCACAAAGTCTGACAGTGCTGATAAAATGGACAAGGCCAGTAAGAAGGATGGTAATAAGTGTACACTGAAGACAACATTCCGCTCGCTACAGGTCCAACGCCTGGCTCAGAATCCTGTCGACCTTAATGCTTTCTCCATGGTAGTAGTCACTAAGGAGAAAAAACACATCAGTAAGTCTATCTTATACATGTATGTACACCTGATTGTAGACTTATAGGAGTTCTCAACAGACAGATGGATCTAAGTATTGAATAGACAATGTGACATTTTTCCCCTGAACAATTTCCAGCCCACTAGTACTTCCATGGACATTGTCCAGCCTGCTTCCATGGATTCCATGGACAATGTCCAGTCTGCCTCCATGGATTCCATGGACAATGTCCAGTCTGCCTCCATGGATTCCATGGACATTGTCCAGCCTGTCTCCATGGACGTTGTTCAGCCTTGCATCTTTTCCATGGACAATGCTTGTTGAGTTTCACAAAATTTCTCCATGGAAAAAGGCTGGAAAAGTAGTCCAAATACTCCAGCCTATTCCATGGACAATTTTTTCCATGGAAATTCTACAGCCGGATACATACAGCTGATTCAGTGATTGTCATGTAGACTAAATACAGCTGATTGTCATATGTAGACTACATACAGCTGATTGTCATACGTAGACTACATACAGCTGATTGTCATACGTAGACTACATACAGCTGATTGTCATACGTAGACTACATACAGCTGATTGTCATATGTAGACTATGTACAACTGATTGTCATGTAGACTATGTACAGCTGATTGTCATACGTAGACTACATACAGCTGATTGTCATATGTAGACTACATACAGCTGATTGTCATACGTAGACTACATACAGCTGATTGTCATATGTAGACTACATACAGCTGATTGTCATACGTAGACTGTACAGCTGATTGTCATATGTAGACTATGTACAGCTGATTATCATGTAGACTATGTACAGCTGATTGTCATGTAGACTACCTACAGCTGATTGTCATATGTAGACTGCATACAACTGATTGTCATATGTAGACTATGTACAGCTGATTGTCATATGTAGACTACATCAGCTGATTGTCATATGTAGACTACATACAGCTGATTGTCATACGTAGACTACATACAGCTGATTGTCATATGTAGACTATGTACAGCTGATTATCATGTAGACTACATACAGCTGATTGTCATGTAGACTACGTACAGTTGATTGTCATATCTAGACTACGTACAGCTGATTGTCATGTAGACTATAGGTACAGTTGATTATTATACCCCCCGAACGAAGTTCTGGGGGGTATATAGGAATCACTGTCTGTCCGTCTGTCTGTGCAGATTCGTGTCCGGGCCATAACTTCTTTGTTCTTTGACTTAGGCATACCATATTTGGCACACAGGTGGATCACCATGAGACGGTGTGTCGAGTACCTTCATGACCTCTATATGACCTTGACCCTTGACCTCAAGGTCAAAATTAAAGGTTTTTTACAATGGATTCTTGTCTGGGCCATAACTTCTTTGTTCTTTGACATAGGCATACCATATTTGACACATGAGTGTATCACCATGAGACGATGTGTCGATTACCTGCATGACCTCTATATGACCTTAAACTTTGACCTCAAGGTCAAAATTGATTATAGGGTTTTGACATAGTCATACCATAAGACATGGGTGTATCACCATGAGACTCAGGAAAGAGGTAATTTATACCTATTAACAACACCCTTTGGGAGATTGGGGTAAGCGTGGGGTATTCCTAGTGAGCATTGCTCACAGTACCTCTTGTTTATCTTAAATATGTCTATACCATGTCGCACAGAGGAAAGGATTTTGGAATGAATCCTGAAAGGAATTGGGGATCTGTAGGGGCCAAAATAAGAAACAGTCTTCTATCCGTAACTTTTTTATTTGGCTTCGGATTTCCAAACTCTTTCGTGATTTGAATTAAACAACAAAATGGCAATCTAAAGATTTGTGGCTGTGGGTCACTATTTTGACCCCTTAAGGGATTTTTTGGAGCTTAAAAGTTGCTTTTCTAAATAAAAGTTCTCAAGAGTTATCTCTCTTGATATTTTTTTCAACATATGTAATTTTTATTGAAGACATGTTAAGTTCTCTTTGTCATTGAAGTATATCCGATTTCTTTACTTCCGGTGTCAAATTTAAGGTAATTCCCTATACCATATCTTGATATTGAAAAACCTTCAGATTTCTATCAAAATTTGCATGTATTTTGTCGAGGATATATATTGACCAAATTCCTGTAGAAAAATATGCATGTTAAGCGGCCTTTCCCAGAGTACAGCCACTTCTAAAAATAGAACACATCACTTTAAAACAAGCAGTCTTGATATACATACATTTTAAGGCACTGTCTTTATTTAAACGATAGAAATATGTTTCTTTCAAATGAATTAAAGAAAATGTATTGCATTTGACTGTTTTCAATAATTTTTCATCTACTGAACCATGCTCTTGGTTTCAAGGTGATGAAAATGCGCGTATAGTAGTCAGATTTTGACTAACCATAGCCTACTTATGATATCCAGAAATTTGTGTTTTCAAAAACTTTCAGATTTTTCAAACATTTCAATGTTTTACTTTTACACTCCAGCAATCATTTGACATAAGAAGTAGATAGGGTATCAGATAATTTGAGAGCCCAATGACCCCCTCTAGATTAAAAACCTTGAAAAAAGGCATATTGGAAAATGGTGTCTAAAATTCCTATCTCTACAAACATGTTTCATTCACCATTTACATTACTAGATTACCATTTCAAGAAATATCACGGGGTAGTTTTTGAAAAACAGTTTAAAACATTAAAGCTTCAAATAACTAAAAACCACTTTCATTGATTGCTGTAAGCTTTAGGGATCGGGCTTGAAGTTAGAAAAATCCTAACTTTACTATGGAGTTTAGCCTACATCACATGAACCCTGACATGACGTCACAATAGATGAAAAATAAAATTATGTCGTCAGATCTAGTTGGAACAAAGTGATGTAGATCAGAATGATTTTTACATTTTATTTTTTAACGTTCATTCAGAGAATGCTAACCTATGCTCAAGTTACAAATTTTGGGAAATTCATATATTTTAAAACACACGAATTCTGCATTCCTCGCCCCCTTGGTATTCTTTAGTTCCTGGTAGTTTTTAACAATGCGATACAGCCATGCGATGTGAGTGTTAATGACATGTAACTTACCGCGTACATTCCAAAACGTTTTAATGAAAACATCAGTGAAGGTCATGTCCGGCCAGAAAAGTGTTTTAGATAAAAGAAAATTACATTACAACACCCATGATCCATACTGTAAGTACAAGTAGATAGTTTGACAACAAATGTACATGTACTTTGCCATTCTCACTATCCTCAACAGTGTAAACCTTGCCGTTGCTGTCGTCCATGTTGCATTTCTTCGGTTTTATTTTGAAAGACGTTAAGAATGACATCTCAATGACGTGACATCACAAACATTATTGAACTCCGCACCATCGGACTTTGGGGTGACCATCGCACTTTGGCGTCCATAACGTTAACAAACCATCGCACTTTGGCGTGACCATCGCACTTTGGAGCGACCATCGCACTGTAGAGTCTTACATATGTATTGATATCATATACAGTAAATAAAACTTGATTATTAGGAAGTCACATGGAGCTCCAAATTAAATTTTTTGTATGTAACATAAATGATCTCTCTCCGTATTGAAAATTAGATAGTGATTTTACGAATGCAATTGTAATCCATCTTGCCAAATAGTTGACCAAAGACAAAATAAACGGTCATTCATAATTTCAAAATTTGAAACTCAGTGTTGCGAATGTGTTTATAATGGTAGTTTTTGTCCAGTGCGACAATTTAAAGGCAAAATTATGAATACATGTCGTTCTTCTCGTCAAACATAATAATCAATTAAAACATAATGCTATATTGTAAAACAGTACTGTAGCCTGATTTCTTGGTCATTGTCAGGTACTGTACAACCCAATTTTGTAATGTTTCAACTTTAACGTTATAAGGTGCAAACTTCCCAGAACAGCCCCGGACCATTCAATATCTGACATATTGGACATGCAGTTTTCGATTTATTACTTCCTTTCCTGATCTGTGTCGTCACAAAACATGGTCAACCAAAATAAATAATTTTTAGTATTTATCCATGCGTTTGTACATATCAGTACCGGTAACTGTTAATAAATTATTACAAGAAGTCGTAACAGTGACTTCTATAATCACAGGAAAAATTTAAGGACATCGAAAATATCAGATGAATATCGTATTTAAGAATTTATCGATGTGTCAGATCGTTGCATGGTCTTGAAGGGGGGGGGGGTGTCCTTCGTTGAAGTTCTTCATAAAACAATAAATATATGGGCCTATAGTCAAAAGTATGATAAGTTTAACTAACACTGAACACCTACACAATTTTATGTGGATCATATTGTAAACCAGTCACAATTTCTCGGCTTGCCGGAAAGGCCCAAGAATGTGCGATTGCTTGTAGACCTAAGCATCTCTATAGTGATGTAATGCACATCATTCTGGAAATTTCCATAAGGGTGATTCAAGACTAAAATTACGTATTGAAGAAACAAACAGGCATATTTTTTTATTCAAAAATTATCGAAACTTGAATTATTTCTTCGGTAAGATCAAAATCGAGCATCAATAAACAACAGATTTACTCCATATTGTATTATTATGTTCCCCAAACAAAGTTTGGGAACATATTGTTTTCACTCTGTTTTTTATTATTATTATTAGGGTCTTCCGTCTTCAGCGGAAGAACCTTCTATTATTCTATTGTTGATTTTTCACTTTTCTTATTATTATTCTTTTTAGCTCTTCTGAGCCGAAGGCTCAAAGAGCTAATGCTATGGCCATTTGTGCGGTGTGCGTAAACTTTTTAGAAAAAGGGCTATAACTCAAGAACCCCTTAGCCAATTTTTTTCAAATTTGTTACAGGGTATCATTGGCCCAAGGGCTTTCATACATGCTAAATAGAGGGATGTGACCCTTTAACAAGGGGAGATAATCAGGAAAATACAAACAAAAGTAGTGGTTGCTAAAAAATCTTCTTCTCAAGAACCACTGGGCATCTTATCACCAAACTTACACATACGGATGAGGATATGTTGTAGATTAAAAATTGTTCAAGGCATTACCCTGGGGCAAAGGGCGTGGTCTCAAGGTCACTTCAAAGTTGACCTAAATTTATATTTCCTTAAATCTTTGATATTTTAGTCATTATAAGGACTAGGATCATCAAATTTTGACAGTTGATGCATCTTAGGACCTTGTGTCAAGTTGTCTCAAAAGTAGGTCACGGTGACCTACTTTTTGAATTTTGGAGGTATTTATTTTAAAATTAATTTTGATGCATATCTTGGACACTTTGAAGCCTATGATCATCAAAACTTGTCAGTTGGTGGATCATGGGACCTTGAAATGCGTCAACTGAAAAATAGGTCACCGTGACCTACTTTCTGAATTTTATGGCTTATCATTTATAGATATATTTTAAGTTGTTATTTCAAATACCGAGAGGTTTAGAATCATCAAATATTATAAGTTGATGCATCTTGAGGCCTTGAAACATATTTATAAAAAAAGTAGGTCACAGTGACCTAGTTTTTGAATTTTGCAGATATTCAAATTTCACATTTTCAATTTTAGATGCATATTTTGGGCACTGTAAACCCTAGGATCATCAAACTTTGTCAGTTGATGCGTCTTCAGTCTTCAGTTTGTGTCGACCAAAAAGTAGGTCACTGTGACCTACTTTTGGTATTTGACAGCTAAATTACTATATTTCAGACACTATTTGACCTACAAACTTTGTCAGTTGATGCATCTTGAGTCTTCGGAGTGTATCGACCAAAAAGTAGGTCACTGTGACCTACTTTTGGCATTTGACAGTTATATTTATATATTTCAGTCACTAATTGACCTACAATCATCAAACTTTGACAGTTGATGCATCTTGAGTCTACGGAGTGTGTCGACCAAAAAGTAGGTCACCTTGACCTACTTTGGAATTTGATGGCTATATTCATATATTTCAGATACTATTTGACCTACAGTCATCAAACTTTGTCAGTTGATGGGTCTTGCATGTTCGGACTTCGCTGACCAAAAAGTAGGTCACCATGACCTACGATTGGAATTTGACAGCTATATTTCAATATTCAGATACTAATTGGCTTAAAATCATCAAACTTTGTCAGTTGATATTTCTTGGGTTCTCAAAATGTGTAAACCAAAAAGTAGGTCACATTGACCTACTTTTTTTGAATTCTTAGGATTTAACTAAAGATTTAGAATACTAAGAGGCTAAGAATAGAAATGGTGGGGTTGTACAATTTATCAGAAGAGCGATTTTAGGCCCTTGGACCTCTCGTTTTTTTTCCTTACCGATTTTGTGCAGAGGATTTCTCGGAGATAGCTTGATCGATTTGCTCCAAATTTTTAGGGTTGATGCGTTGCCATCTGAAGTTTATACCACTATTTCAATTTTTGAAAATTCACTTCCGGTCGCAAGTTATGGCCGAATTTCCGTTTTTCAAATGACATTTTGTCCGGGCGTTTTCTCATAAACAGTTAAAGATTGAGTCTTGAAATTTTCAGGGATGATAGATGGTGACTTGTAGCTCTGTAATAAGGTTTATCATTGCGATCCGTCACTTCCGGCTGGCACCGGAAGTGAACAAAAGAAACGTCAAATTTCAAATTTATACTTTTAAAACAAAACTTGCATAGATTAATTAAGTCTCTTTCGGCGTTTCAGAAAATGTTAGACTTACCGGAAGTTTAACCAGCAACTTCTGGTTTTTAGAGAAAAACTTCGGAAAAATAGTTTTTCTTTGTCCTCGTATATCTCACTTATTTATCAAGTTTTTAATACGATATTTACAGATATTATTGACATTATCAATATCAAGAGTACCCTTAAACACTATTTCAAAATTCACTTCCGGTAGCAAGTTACGGCCGAATTTCTGTTTTTCAAATGACATTTTGTCCGGGCGTTTTCTCATAAACGGTTAAAGATTGAGTATTCAAACTTTCAGGGATGATAGATGGTGACTTGTAGCTCTGTAATAAGGTTTATCATTGCGATCCGTTACTTCCGGCCGTCAACAGAAGTGAACAAAAGAAACGTTGAATTTCAAATTTATGCTTTTAAAACAAAACTTGCATAGGTTAATTAGGTCTCTTTCTGCGTTTCAGAAAATGTTAGACTTACCGGAAGTTTAACCAGCAACTTCCGGTTTTTAGAGAAAAACTTCGAAAAATGGTTACTTCTTTGCTATCATATCTCTCGCTTATAAATCAAGTGTATGATATGATTTTCACATGTATAATTGACATTATCCACCTTTAGAGTATAGTGAATTATTGTTTTTTCCAATTCACTTCCGTTCGTTAAATGTCTACGATTTCCGGGGTCTTTTTTTTCTCCAGGCAAACGTTTTCTCATAAATAGTCAAAGATTGAGTCTTGAAACTTTGAGGAATGTTAGCTCATGATGTGTAGATGTGACATACGTGTTTCAATTTTGTTGCCGTCACTTTCGTCATCCACCGGAAGTACCTTAAAAATATGTAATTTTTCATTTTGCTAAATTCTAATGCTCATAACATTATTTGATAAAGTGTAAAAAGTCATGCCATTTCCACCGGAAGTTGGTTGTTCGAAACCGGAAGTTGTCCCAAAAATCAGTATTTTTCATGGAAATTTTTAGTGTGGGTTCCAACGCTGTCAATGTGGAATTTTTAGTCGTTTTATGGACTCCCGAGATACTTGAAAGTGAATGAAACAAAACCGAAATTGTTTATAATTGATAAATCATGTCTTACATGTTTCAGTGTTTATTTCTTTCATGTATAGTCGTTCTTTACTAATTGAATTCTCCCAGTCAAGATCATATCTCGTCAGGAATTGGATGGAAGACCTATTCGTTGCTCGCAACGAGATAATTTCTAGTTATTATTATGTCTCCGAACACAAAGTGTCGGAGACATATTGTTTTTGCTCCGTTTCTTATTATGTCTCCGAACACAAAGTGTTGGAGACATATTGTTTTTGCTCCGTTTCTTATTATTCTTATTATGTCTCCGAACACAAAGTGTCGGAGACATATTGTTTTTGCTCCGTTTCTTATTATGTCTCCGAACACAAAGTGTCGGAGACATATTGTTTTTGCTCCGTTTCTTATTATTCTTATTATGTCTCCGAACACAAAGTGTCGGAGACATATTGTTTTTGCTCCGTTTCTTATTATTATGTCTCCGAACACAAAGTGTCGGAGACATATTGTTTTTGCTCCATTTCTTATTATTATGTCTCCGAACACAAAGTGTTGGAGACATATTGTTTTTGCTCCGTTTCTTATTATTCTTTTTTTCTTCTTCTTCTTCTTCTTATTCCTCTTCTTTCCTGAGAAATTTGTCCGCTCGATTGTATGAAAGTGCTTCGACAGATCCACTTCAAACTTTGTGAGCTGATAGGGGGTCATGAGGAGGGGTGCAATCAACTTTCGAAATTTTCAAAATGGCCGCCGTTTCAAAATGGCGGCCAAAAACGTCAAAAAATCAAGGTTGTCGGATTTCAACCAAATTTTATTTGTAGGGTAATTTGGTGACCCCGAGTTCATTCCCACCCTTAAAAAAAAAAATTGAGCCGACATTTTCAAAATGGCCGCCATATACTGAAATATTTGAAAATGTTAAATTCTCTACAACATTTGCTTTCTGGGGTAATTGGAGGGTCCACAGTTCATTTCTAGCATCAGTATTTCCTTCCAATCTATTTTCAAATGTTTCAAAATGGCCGCCATTGAAGAAAATGGCGGCCAAAAATCAAGTCCGTCGGATTTCAACCAAACTTAGTTTCTAGGGTTTTTTGAGGATCCTGAGTGCATATCTGGCATCAAAAAGCATTTCTAACATGGGGAGGTGTTCGGAGACATTTGTGTTGGCATCCCAACACAGTTATAGCTCGTTATTCTTATTTTCTTCTGCTTCTTTTTATTCCTCTTCTTTCCAGAGAAATTTGTCCGCTCGATTTTATGAAAGTGTTTCGACAGATACACTTCAAACTTTGTGAGCTGATAGGGGGTCATGAGGAGGGGTGCAATCAACTTTTCAAATTTTCAAAATGGCCGCCGTTTCAAAATGGCGACAAAAAACGTCAAAAACTCAAGCTTGTCGGATTTCAACCAAATTCAAATTCTAGGGTAATTTGGTGACCCCGAGTTCATTCCCACCCACAAAAAAAGATTTTGAGCCGCCATTTTCAAAATGGCCGCCATATACCAAAATATTTGAAAATGTTAACATCTCTACAACATTTGGTTTCTGGGGTAATTGGAGGGTCCACAGTTCATTTCTAGCGTCAGTATTTCCTTCCAATCTATTTTCAAATGATTCAAAATGGCCGCCATTGAAGAAAATGGCGGCCAAAAATCAAGTCCGTCGGATTTCAACCAAACTTAGTTTCTAGGGTTTTTGGAGGATTTGGAGTGCATATCTGGCATCAAAAAGCATTTCTGACATGGGGAGGTGTTCGGAGACATTTGTGTTGGCATCCCAACACAGTTATAGCTCGTTATTCTTATTATTATTTTCTTCTTATTCTTATTATTCCTCTTCTTTAGTGAGAAATTTGTCCGACCGATTTTGTGAAAGTGCTTCGACAGATCCACTTCAAACTTTGTGAGCTGATAGGGGGTCACTAGGAGGAGTGCATTCAACTTTTCAAATTTTCAAAATGGCCGCCGTTTCAAGATGGCGGCCAAAAAACGTCAAAAACTCAAGGTCGGATTTCAACCAAATTCTATTTCTATGGTAATTTAGTGACCTCGAGTCCATTTCCACCATAAAAAAATTTTTATGAGCCGCCATTTTCAAAATGGCGGCCATATACCGAAATATTTCAAAGTGTTAAAATCTCTACAGCATTTGGGTTATGGGGTCAACTAAGGGTCCACTCTTCTTTTTTAGCATCAGTATTTCCTCCCAATCTATTTTCAAATGTTTCAAAATGGCCGCCATTGAAGAAAATGGCGGCCAAATTACAAGTCCGTCGGATTTCAACCAAATTTAGTTTCTAGGGTTTTTAGAGGATCCTGAGTGCATATCTGGTATCAAAAACCATTTCTGACATGGGGAGGTGTTCGGAGACATTTGTGTTGGCATCCCAACACAGTTATAGCTCGTTATTCTTATTTTCTTCTTCTTATTATTATGTCTCCGAACACAAAGTGTCGGAGACATATTGTTTTTGCTCCGTTTCTTATTATGTCTCCGAACACAAAGTGTCGGAGACATATTGTTTTTGCTCCATTTCTTCTTATGTCTCCGAACACAGTGTCGGAGACATATTGTTTTTGCTCCGTTTCTTATTAAGGTCTTCCGTCTCCTGCGGAAGACCTTACTATTATTGTTCGCGTTCTTCTTCTTCATTATTATTATTAAGGTCTTCCGTTTCCAACGGAAGACCTTCTAGTGATTCTACTGTTTATTATTATTATTATTATTATTATTATTATTTTTTTTTTTTTCCCTTTCGTCTCCTAGACCGTTGGATGGATTTTCCTGAAACTTTCACAGGTTATAGAGAACGATGGTACCTCGAGGCATTTTTTTCATTTTTTCAAAATTCACTTCCGTTCGCAAGATATGTCCAATTTTCGTCTTTTTACAAGATATCTTGTCCAGCGTTTTTCTCAGAAACGGTAAAAGATAGAGTCACCAAATTTTCAGAGTTAATAGATCTCACTTCGTAGGCGTGCAGTAGGGGGTTAAGAATGTTGGCCTTCACTTCCGGTCGTCACCGGAAGTGATTAAAGGAATCATGAATTTCAAACTTTTTTCTTTCAAATTGAAACCTATTTCGGTTTACTAGTTCTCGTTCTAATTCTCAAAAAATGTTGACCCCACCGGAAGTTGAATCTTCAACTTCCGGTTATATCAAATAAAGACTATTCATTATCTCATTTTTCAGTGCCATAAATCTCGGTCATGAAACTAGTTAATGAGTTGAGTTTTACATATATTATAGTCACTATAAATGTCTAGAGTAACGTCAAATATTTTTGTAAAATTTACTTCCGGTCGGCAAATACGGCTTATCAGCTGTTTTCGTTGTCCAGCGTTTTTCTCAGAAACGGTAAAAGATAGAGTCACCAAATTTTCAGAGTTAATAGATCTCACTTTGTAGGCGTGCAGCAGGGGGTTAAGAATGTTGGCCGTCACTTCCGGTCGTCACCGGAAGTGATTGATAATTCATAAATTTCAAACTTTTTTCTTTCAAATTGAAACCTATATCGGTTTACTAGGTCTTGTTGTAATTTTCAAAAAATGTTGACCCCACCGGAAGTTGAAACTCCAACTTCCGGTTATATCAAAGAAAGATTATTCATTCTCTCATTTTTCAGTGCCATAAATCTCGGTCATAAAACAAGTTAATGATTTGAATTTTACGTATGTTAGAGACAATATAATTGTCTAGATTATATTTAAATATTTTTGTAAAATTCACTTCCGGTCGTGAGATATGGGGTGGACATATTCAAACCTTGTTTTTTCAGTTTCTCAATAATGAATATAGATAGACGTTTGAAACTTGTAGAGTTGATCAACTAGCATTAGTCCATTGTACACATGCATTCAATTTTTTCGTCCGTCACTTCCGGTCTATACCGAAAGTATTTGAAAAAATGTCGATTTTCTAATTTCTTCTAGTGATTTCTCAGAGATGGCTGGATATATTTTCTTGAAATTTTCAGGAATAATGTCTTATGAAATGACCTTGCTATAGGTATTTTTGTTTTACAAAATTCACTTCCGGTCGGAAAATATGGCCGATTTTCTGTTTCTCAAAAGGAATTTTGTCCAGCACTTTTCTTGGAAAAGGTAAAATATAGGTTCATCATATATTCAGGAATGATCAATCTCCGTTTGTAAGCGTGCAGTAGGGGGTTGAACATGTCGACCGTCACTTCCTGTCGTCACCGGAAGTGATGGAAAGAATCGCAAATTTCAAACTTTTTCTTTTAAATTGAAACCTATACTAGTTTATCAACTCTCTTTCAAAGTGTCAAAATAATATTGAGTCTGTCGGTGGTCAAAAGGACTACTTCCGGTTTCTTGATAAAATATCTTTTTACTTTTCGTCTCTTTGTCCCCATAAATCTCGCTTATATTTGAAGTCTTTCATATGATTTTCACATGTCTTAATAAAAGTATCAACTTCTAGAGTTTTGATAATTTTGTTTTTCAAAATTGACTTCCGGTCGGTAGTAACCTGCTACTTTTTCTTTCTTTAGTCTACTTGTTTTTGTTGAGAACTCTTTCAGATAGAGACGTGAAATTTTCAGGGAATATAGACAGTAAAGAATCGATGTCATTTATAGGAAAACGCATCTGAATAGTACTTCCGGTCGTCACCGGAAGTTACGAGAAAGGAGTAAAAAATTCGATAATACATTTCTCATTCATTGTTAAGGCACATTTTCTGATACATTTAAATGGTTTTCGTAGGAATAGAAAGCTCTTTACCGGAAGTGGTCTAACGGAAGACCTACTCATTACTAGTAATGAGTGTCTAGTTATGTTCCCCAAACAAAGTTTGGGAACATATTGTTTTTACTCTGTTTCTTATTATTATTATTATTATTATGTTCCCCAAACGAAGTTTGGGAACATATTGGTTTTACTCTGTTTCTTATTATTATTAAGGTCTTCCGTCTCCTGCGGAAGACCTTACTATTATTGTTCGCGTTCTTCTTCTTCATTATTATTATTATTTTTATTATTAAGGTCTTCCGTCTCCTGCGGAAGACCTTACTATTATTGTTCGCGTTCTTCTTCTTCATTATTATTATTATTATTATTTTCCTTGGTAGTACACGCGTTTTTCTCAGCCATTTCTCGATCGATTTTCACGAAATTTTCAGGAAAGATGTCTTTTGGTGACGAGACTTTGCTTGCAAAATTTCGTACTTGACGTCACTTCCGGTCAGGAGTTATCTCTCTTTTAGTGACTTTTTGAAGGGCCTTGTTGTCCACGCATCTCCTCCGTTAGTTTTGAAGCTAGAGTCTTGAAATTGAGTTATCTCTCTTTTAGTGACTTTTTGAAGGGCCTTGTTGTCCACGCATCTCCTCCGTTAGTTTTGAAGCTAGAGTCTTGAAATTTCTACACAAGATAGAGTAAACATTTTAGAAGATTTGTGGGGGATTCGATTTTACCGGAGGCGATTTGCCTAAACGCTCGCCTGGACCTGAAAAAATGGATGCCAAAATGTTTCGCCGATTTCGGCGATGTTTGACCTTTGATCTCCAATATCTTTTTTCTTGCAAATATTTTGTTAAGACATGTAGAACAAAAGTTGTGCACATTTACGAGATCTTTTCGAAAATATCAAGATTTAGGGGCTAGCCCCTTAAATTAGGGATCTAGAAGGGCTCAAAGTCTAGATCAAATATCTCCAAAATCGTTAATATTTTGGTATAAGTCAAAGAACAAAAAATGTTCATCTCAACAATCCAAATCTATTCATATAAAAATTTAGGTCATATGTTACGTAATAAGGGATTTTAAGGGCCAAAACCATAAATTTTTTACCCCTTGTATCTCGAAAACGACAAATATTTTGAAAAGCAATAAAGAACAAAAGTTGTTCAGAATGATGATCTGAACAATATGCATATTTCGTTTTTACCCTGTGTGGCCCCGTTAGGGAGCTACAGTTTGGCCCCTAAAAATTACTTCTAGAAATAACTTGAGAATGGTAAAGAATTTCTAAATACTTGTTGAGCAAAAAATGTTTCAAATGACAAGGCCTTTCTTACGATATCAAGCAAAACGGGCTGGCCCTTTAAATTAGGGGTTCAGAAGGGTCCAAATGTTTTTGAGAATATCTCAGAAACTATTAATATTTTATAATAAGTTGTAGAAGCGGAAATGTTCATCTCAACGAGCTTGATCTTATCAAATCAAAAAGTAGGTCATATGTTACGTAATTAGAGATTTTAAGGGCCAAAATCGTAAATATTTGACGCCTCATATCTTTAAAACGACATATTTTTTGAAAAGCATTATTGAACAAAAGTTGTTCAATGTGTCATAACCTATCGATCAATATCAAAAAATGGGTCTGTGGGCCTCATGGCTCGCCTGTAGAGTCGATTTTTGTCGAGATCAGTCGATTTCAAAAACTTGTAACTGGTAAATATTTTGTAAGGACATATTGAACAAAAGTTGTTCAGTTTATCGAGATCTATCGATTGATATCAAGAAATAGGCCTATGGTCCTAATGGCTCGCCTGTAGAGTCGATTTTTTGTCCATATCGGTCGATCTCAATAACTTTTTACAGGTAAATATTTTGTAAAGACATATAGAACTAAAGTTGTTGAGTCTATAGAGGGCTAACAAATGACATCAAGAAATAGGCCCGCGGGCCTTATGGCTCGCCTGGAGAGTCGAATTTCAAACGAATTTCACCGCAACTTTGCTTCAGAAGCTTATGATATGAAAAATTGATTATATCTAAAGTGTCTTAAAGTCGGAAACTAAATTGGGACTCATTTGTCTTCTTTTTTTTTTTTTTTTTTAACTCCGAGTGCATCAACAAATCGGACGGAAGACCTACTCGTTGCTCGCAACGAGATCGTGTCTCGTTATTATTATTATTATTATTATTATTATTTTCCTTGGTAGTACACGCGTTTTTCTCAGCCATTTCTCGATCGATTTTCACGAAATTTTCAGGAAAGATGTCTTTTGGTGACGAGACTTTGCTTGCAAAATTTCGTGCTTGACGTCACTTCCGGTCAGGAGTTATCTCTCTTTTAGTGACTTTTTGAAGGGCCTTGTTGTCCACACATCTCCGTTAGTTTTGAAGCTAGAGTCTTGAAATTTCTACACAAGATAGAGTAAACATTTTAGAAGATTTGTGGGGGATTCGATTTTACCGGAGGCGATTTGCCTAAACGCTCGCCTGGACCTGAAAAAATGGATGCCAAAATGTTTCGCCGATTTCGGCGATTTTTGACCTTTGATCTCCAATATCTTTTTTTCTTGCAAATATTTTGTTAAGACATGTAGAACAAAAGTTGTGCACATTTACGAGATCTTTTCGAAAATATCAAGATTTAGGGGCTAGCCCCTTAAATTAGGGATCTAGAAGGGCTCAAAGTCTAGATCAAATATCTCCAAAATCGTTAATATTTTGGTATAAGTCAAAGAACAAAAAATGTTCATCTCAACAATCCAAATCTATTCATATAAAAATTTAGGTCATATGTTACGTAATAAGGGATTTTAAGGGCCAAAACCATAAATTTTTTACCCCTTGTATCTCGAAAACGACAAATATTTTGAAAAGCAATAAAGAACAAAAGTTGTTCAGAATGATGATCTGAACAATATGCATATTTCGTTTTTACCCTATGTGGCCCCGTTAGGGAGCTACAGTTTGGCCCCTAAAAATTACTTCTAGAAATAACTCGAGAACGGTAAAGAATTTCTAAATACTTGTTGAACAAAAAATGTTTGAAACGTCATGACCTTTCTTACGATATCAAGCAAAAGGGGCTGACCCTTTAAATTAGGGGCCCAGAAGGGTCCAAAGGTTTATGAGAATATCTCAGAAACTATTCATATTTTGTAATAAGTCATTGAAGAAGCGGAAATGTTCATCTAAACGAGCTTGTTCTTATCAAATCAAAAAGTAGGTCATATGTTACGTAATAAGGGATTTTAAGGGCCAAAATCATAAATAATTGACGCCTCATATCTTGAAAACGACAAATATTTTGAAAAGCATTATTGAACAAAAGTTGTTCAGAATGATAATCTAAACAATATGTACATTTCGTTTTTTCCCTATGTGGCCCCGTTAGGGAGCTACAGTTTGGCCCCTAAATATTTCTTGTAGAGATAACTCGAGAACGGTAAAGAATTTCTAAATACTTGTTGAGCAAAAAATGTTTCAAATGACAAGGCCTTTCTTACGATATCAAGCAAAACGGGCTGGCCCTTTAAATTAGGGGTTCAGAAGGGTCCAAATGTTTTTGAGAATATCTCAGAAACTATTAATATTTTATAATAAGTTGTAGAAGCGGAAATGTTCATCTCAACGAGCTTGATCTTATCAAATCAAAAAGTAGGTCATATGTTACGTAATTAGAGATTTTAAGGGCCAAAATCGTAAATATTTGACGCCTCATATCTTTAAAACGACATATTTTTTGAAAAGCATTATTGAACAAAAGTTGTTCAATGTGTCATAACCTATCGATCAATATCAAAAAATGGGTCTGTGGGCCTCATGGCTCGCCTGTAGAGTCGATTTTTGTCAATATCAGTCGATTTCAAAAACTTGTAACTGGTAAATATTTTGTAAGGACATATTGAACAAAAGTTGTTCAGTTTATCGAGATCTATCGATTGATATCAAGAAATAGGCCTATGGTCCTAATGGCTCGCCTGTAGAGTCGATTTTTTGTCCATATCGGTCGATCTCAATAACTTTTTACAGGTAAATATTTTGTAAAGACATATAGAGCTAAAGTTGTTGAGTCTATCGAGGGTTAACAAATGACATCAAGAAATAGGCCCGCGGGCCTTATGGCTCGCCTGGAGAGTCGAATTTCAAACGAATTTCACCGCAACTTTGCTTCAGAAGCTTATGATATGAAAAATTGATTATATCTAAAGTGTCTTAAAGTCGGAAACTAAATTGGGACTCATTTGTCTTTTCTTTTTTTTTTTTTACTCCGAGTGCATCAACAAATCGGACGGAAGACCTACTCGTTGCTCGCAACGAGATCGTGTCTAGTTATTATTATTATTATTATTATGTCTCCGAACACAAAGTGTCGGAGACATATTGTTTTTGCTCTGTTTCTTATTATGTCTCCGAACACAAAGTGTCGGAGACATATTGTTTTTCCTCCGTTTCTTATTATTCTTATTTTTTCTTCTTCTTTTTATTCCTCTTCTTTCCAGAGAAATTTGTCCGCGCGATTTTGTGAAAGTGCTTCGACAGATCCACTTCAAACTTTGTGAGCTGATAGGGGGTCATGAGGAGGGGTGCAATCAACTTTCGAAATTTTCAAAATGGCCGCCGTTTCAAAATGGCGGCCAAAAACATCAAATAATCAAGGTTGTCGGATTTCAACCAAATTTTATTTCTAGGGTAAGTTGGTGACCCCGAGTTCATTCCCATCATCAAATTTTTTTTTCGAGCCGCCATTTTCAAAATGGCCGCCATATACCAAAATATTTGAAAATGTTAAAATCTCTACAACATTTGATTTCTGGGGTAAATGGAGGGTCCATAGTTCATTTCTAGCTTCAGTATTTCCTTCCAATCTATTTTCAAATGTTTCAAAATGGCCGCCATTGAAGAAAATGGCGGCCAAAAATCAAGTCCGTCGGATTTCAACCTAATTTACTCTCTAGGGTTTTTTGAGGATCCTGAGTGCATATCTGGCATCAAAAACCATTTCTGACATGGGTAGGCGTTCGGAGACATTTGTGTTGGCATCCCAACACAGTTATAGCTCGTTATTCTTATTTTCTTCTTCTTCTTTTTATTCCTCTTCTTTCCAGAGAAATTTGTCCGCTCGATTTTATGAAAGTGTTTTGACAGATCCATTTCAAACTTTGTGAGCTGATAGGGGGTCATGAGGAGGGGTGCAATCAACTTTCGAAATTTTCAAAATGGCGGCCGAAAACGTCAAAAAATCAAGGTTTGTCGGATTTCAACCAAATTCTATTTCTATGGTAATTTGGTGACCTCAAGTTCATTCCCACCCTCAAAAAAATTTTTTGAGCCGCCATTTTCAAAATGGCCGCCATATACCAAAATATTTGAAAATGTTAAAATCTCTACAACATTTGCTTTCTGGGGTAATTGGAGGGTCCACAGTTCATTTCTAGCATCAGTATTTCCTTCCAATCTAATTTCAAATGTTTCAAAATGGCCGCCATTGAAGAAAATGGCGGCCAAAAATCAGGTCCGTCGGATTACAACCAAACTTAGTTTCTAGGGTTTTTTAAGGATCCTGAGTGCATATCTGGCATCTAAAACCATTTCTGGCATGGGTAGGTGTTCGGAGACATTTGTGTTGGCATCCCAACACAGTTATAGCTCGTCTTATTTTCTTCTTATTATTATTCCTCTTCTTTCCTGAGAAATTTGTCCGCTCGATTGTATGAAAGTGCTTTGACAGATCCACTTCAAACTTTGTGAACTGATAGGGGGTCACTAGGAGGGGTGCATTCAACTTTTCAAATTTTCAAAATGGCCGCCGTTTCAAGATGGCGGCCAAAAAACGTCAAAAACTCAAGGTTGTCGGATTGCAACCAAATTCGATTTCTAGGGTAATTTAGTGACCCCGAGTCCATTTCCACCATCAATTTTTTTTTTGAGCCGCCATTTTCAAAATGGCCGCCATATACCGAAATATTTGAAAGTGTTAAAATCTCTACAACATTTGGGTTCTGGGGTAAATGGAGGGTCCACAATTCATTTCCAGCATCAGTATTTCCTTCCAATCAATTTTCAAATGTTTCAAAATGGCCGCCATTGAAGAAAATGGCGGCCAAAAATCAAGTCCGTCGGAAATCAGCCAAATTTAGTTTCTAGGGTTCTTTGAGGATCCTGAGTGCATATCTGGCATCAAAAACCATTTCTGACATGGGGAGGTGTTCGGAGACATTTGTGTTGGCATCCCAACACAGTTATAGCTCGTTTTCTTCTTCTTCTTCTTATTCCTCTTCTTTAGTGAGAAATTTGTCCGACCGATTCTGTGAAAGTGCTTCGACAGATCCACTTCAAACTTTGTGAGCTGATAAGGGGGTCATAAGGAGGGGTGCAATCAACTTTTCAAATTTTCAAAATGGCCGCCGTTTCAAGATGGCGGCCAAAAAACGTCAAAAACTCAAGGTTGTCGGATTTCAACCAAATTCTATTTCTAGGGTACGTTAGTGACCCCAAGTCCATTTCCACCATCAAATTTTTTTTTGAGCCGTCATTTTCAAAATGGCCGCCATATACCGAAATATTTCAAAGTGTTAAAATCTTTACAGCATTTGGGTTATGGGGTCAACTGAGGGTCCACATTTCTTTTTTAGCATCGGTATTTCCTTCCAATCAATTTTCAAATGTTTCAAAATGGCCGCCATTGAGCAAAATGGCCACCAAATATCAAGTCCGTCGGATTTCAGCCAAATTTAGTTTCTAGGGTTCTTTGAGGATCATGAGTGCATATCTGGCATCAAAAATAATTTCTGACATGGGGAGGTGTTCGGAGACATTTGTGTTGGCATCCCAACACAGTTATAGCTAGTCTTATTATTCTTTTCTTCTTATTTTTCCTCTTCTTTAGTGAGAAATTTCTCCGACCGATTTTGTGAAAGTGCTTCAACAGATCCACTTCAAACTTTGTGAGCTGATAGGGGGTCACTAGGAGGGGTGCATTCAACTTTTTTAATTTTCAAAATGGCCGCCGTTTCAAGATGGCGGCCAAAAAACGTCAAAAACTCAAGGTTGTCGGATTGCAACCAAATTCGATTTCTAGGGTAATATGGTCACCCCGAGTCCATTTCCACCATCAAAAATTTTTTTTGAGCCGCCATTTTCAAAATGGCCGCCATATACCAAAATATTTGAAAGTGTTAAAATCTGTACAACATTTGGTTTCTGGGGTAAATGGAGGGTCCACAATTCATTTCCAGCATCAGTATTTCCTTCCAATCCATTTTCAAATGTTTCAAAATGGCTGCCATTGAAGAAAATGGCGGCCAAAAATCAAGTCCGTCGGATTTCAACCAAATTCAGTGTTTAGGGTTTTTTGAGAATCTTGAGTGCATATCTGGCATCAAAAAGCATTTCTGACATGGGGAGGTGTTCGGAGACATTTGTGTTGGCATCCCAACACAGTTATAGCTCGTTATTCTTATTTTTCTCCGGACTTTTTTGTCCGGGAGTGTTCTCAGAAAGTACAAAAGTGATCAATATGAAACTTTCCAGGATGATAGTATAGCGTTTGTAGATGTGCAGAACGATAGTCATTTTTTCCGCATGTGCGTGCACGTGTGCGCACATGCATTGCAATTTTGGTACAAAATTTACGAAATCGAAATTCACACGGGATCGATATGAAACCTTGATAGGATGATAGTATATCATTTGTAGATGTGAAAAATGATATTCATTTTGTCTGCACGCGCGTGCATGCACATGCACGTGCATCACAAATTTTCATGTACTAATTTTGTAATCAGTCTAACTTCTTTGTTGATTATCGAAATGGTTTGATATTCATATCATAGGTAGGTATTGAGATCCTTAACTGATCTGCATGGTCAAAATTACCAATCTGCACGCACATAGACGTGCGCTTCATTTTGATTGGATAATACTAAAACGTCTGTAACTCTCTTATGAATGAAGCGAATGAGTTGATATTCACAGCATAAGTAGATAATATGTATATCTATATATTGGTGTAATAAAAAATGCCAACACAGACGCGCATGCGCGTGCATCATCTTTCAAATCTTAATTTTTTAAAGGACGATAACGTTTTTGTTTTTTAATCAAATTCTTTTGATTTTTAGGTTCTAGGTGTGTCTTGGTATTCCTTCCAAATTGCTCCTGATTAGAACTACTGCTCAGCACGTGCATGCACGTGTTCTGAATTCTGATTGGACGATTTTAAAATCACTATAACTTCCTTATATTTGATGGAAACGTTATGAAATTCATACTGTGGGTATATGATACAAATGCCTGTTGAATGACATCAACAAAAGTGCAGAATCATACACGCATGCGCGTGTATACACGTGCATTACTTTGTTTCATTTGTTGGTACTGAAATGACCATATTAAACGTACTACGTGTAATTAAAGGCTAAAATAAAATGAATTTTTGCTATAGGTTTACAATGACATCAGTTTTTAATTGGAGGAGGTTTGAGGAACATATGTAACGGTCCCCGTTACAATTAGAACTAGTCTTAAGTTGTCATTAAAAAAAAAACTGGCTTAGATCTGCCACTGTACTCTCATATTTTTTTTATCATGCTTTATTTTTAGACATTTACAATTACATCTACATAGATGATCTCACACACAAAATCATACACATGCATACAATATCTTCCATACAAAAACTTTCTACATGAACTAGTATTTGACAGCTATGCATAATTTAAAGGTATTGAAAATATACATATCAACAAAATGATACTAAAAGTAATGATAACAAATATAACCTATAAAGCTTTGGTTTTTCATCACTTGTTATAAACAATATCATATATTGACCATTTACTAAATATTTTGGATTTGCATCCAAACACATTTTCAGAGTATTTTTCCATTTTTCTGTAGTACTTAAATAAATTTACTGCCTCAGAAAATTTTGGCCTGATCATGATTCCTTGTGATCTGGAATATTATATGAACTTTTTTGATACTAATAAAAGAAAATTTTCTAAACAGCTTCCTTCTGTATTACCAAGTAATTTTACAACAATTTTCAATTGCATCGAACCATTGCTCAAAATCATTCCAAAATAAGTTGACATATACACAATCATAGAATATGTGAATTATTGTTTCTGCTTCACAATTACAAAATGTACACAAATTATTGTCTGAAATTTTAATTTTGTAAAGAAAGGAGTTGGTAGCAATGTAATTCATTAGTATTCGGTATTGAAAGTAAATTATTTTTGTCTCTTTTGTACATAAAGATGCATTTACAGACCTGTGATTCTTCCGTCGGAAGACAAAATCTCCCGAATTTGAGCACCCCTTCCGTTCCTTCCGTTAAAATGTAAAATCTTCCGTCATTTCAAATTTTCAACAACAAAAATTTTCTGAGCGCTATTTTTCGATATTGATAAGGAAAAACCCCGAAACAATCGAAAGTCGTCTATTTTTTTTAATTACGTATTTTCGATCGAGCTCGAGCTTCGCGATATTTGTGTAACTGAAAGTGTTTCCGGTCAAAACAAACCTCACAATTTCGTGTTTAATTCCATTTATTTCATAAGTATTTGTTGTTTATTTCACCTCAGCATTTGAGATACAGGTATATTGACGGTATATTTACCCGTCCATTCTTTTTCAGTTGTTTTTTTTTTATCCCGGGATATTCATTAAAGTTTAATATATTTATACTTTGAATTTTCGATCAGCTGACTTGCATTTTCTGTTGTTACTTTGCAACTTGTTTTATAAAATCATTCCATCTGGTTTACCATAAGTGTGTTGCACTTACCGAAAGTGAACATTTGTTATTGTTTGGTACGCTAACTAAATTTCATTCCAGTTTTCTAGTTTCATATTACCCTTTTAATTCAAACTAGGAATAGAATAGCAAAATTTCCCCTGTGTTTCACTTGTTCATTCAGAACAACTCTCCTGTTTTTATTATAAATCAGTTCAGCTTATTCTCCAATACCAAAACATTCTCACAATTTGCTCATGAGAAGCTCACGTGAGGACTAACAAGATTTCCTCACGTGAGTTGCTCACGTGAGTCTTATGTGCAATTTAACATGCAAATTAGGTGAAATGCTCACGTGAGCAAAATTCTGCACATGAGGATTTTTTGCTCACGTGAGGAATATTTTCGCTCACCAAAAGTTTTGCTCACATGAGGCTCATGAGCCTCATGTGCCACAGTTTCTCACTTCAAGGACAACGGAGAAAAATTGAAATTACAACACCAGTATATATTTACATCTATCATTTTAAAAATATAATTCTATACATTTATACATAATTACATATGTCATTATAAAAATATAATTCTATACATTCTTGAACATTATATTAATAGGAACATGTGGAAAGTTCTGAGATAATAAAATTTCCAAACAACACAAAACTGAAATTTACTGGCATATGGAAAAACTATAGACATTATTGCAAACTTTCATAATTATCCTGTACATATTGTTTAAAGTTAAGAAAACACCACAATTAATTCAAATGAAAAGTTACACAAAATTTTACTCGTAGTATTGATAAACTGACATGAATCACTATATAAAGAAGTAGTTGCATAATATAAATTTAAAACAATAAATGCCATTAATCTTAAGCAGCATGTAAATATTTGCATAAATGTACAGTGATATTCACTTTTTTACTTAAAATCAATCATTTAACACCTAGTATATTATATTATGTGCAACAAAATAACTCCCTACTTATCTTTGTACACACATCATATTCATTAGCTCTACATTTTTTACTGTATTTATGAAGAGATTTTACAGTCAATATAGACATTGATCGTCAACATTTTTTGGATCTCTTTGCATCCAAGCACTTCCGGTTGATAATTGCATTTAAGGTAGAGGCATCCACTTTGAAACTTTGTTGCATGTAATCTGAAAAATAAAATAGCTAATTATACATGCAACTTTTTAAAATTTATTTACATAATTTGCTACTATATTAGAATTTTTATAACAAACATCAACCGATTTTGATCCCACAATGAACATACCTCTAATTGGATTTACAACTTTCACTGGTAAGCCTGGTTTTGCTGATTTCTCTCCTGTTGCAGAGTGCATTGCGAGGTACTTTGGTGTAAAGTAAAAGTCCAACAAAGCTTTTAAAGTTTTACTTTCATTTTTCTTGCATTTCCTCTTCAGGATTGCCAGCTTCGCTGAATCAATGTATAGCGACTGTCCCTCCACAAGTTTTATCTGTTCAAATTTTACATTAAGTTCAGTCTAGTTTTTTTTTTTTTTTACAGTCAGTCATGAATGTCATTCAAGCAAATAAACATATACCAGCAATATAATGTTTAAATTCATTTACAAATGATATAAGGAATGATTTGAACTTACTCATTAAATGTGTAAATGTTACATACCTTCCCATCTCCAGGCTGGAAAAACTGGTCAAGATTGACACTTTCTTTTATTGATTCTTCCAAATACATGTAGCAGTCTCATCAGATTCACTTGGCAAGTGTGTATAAATTGAAATGTCATTCTTTTTTTAAAAAACTAAATAACACTAAGTAACTTCATTAGTGATTTATACACAATAATCCAGGCCTGCATGTTGGAACTCTCAGATATGGCAAGTTGAAGACAGCCTATCAACACACCATCACAACTTCTGAATCTGCACGACTATCATGAAATATATTCTGAAAAAGATATCAAATTTTAAATAATTACGAGATACCATTGGCCCTCCTATATACAAGTTTGCAAGGCATCTAACATAGGAGGAATCATTCTGTGGTGTGTACATGTAATTACCGTCACCTGGGGCCACCGATTTTCAAAGCCGAGCAATAATCAATGTTGCATTACAGCCCATTGGGCCAATACATGCAATATCTGATGCTCAACTGTTAATATCACGCTGACCCGACTTTACATACAAATTAACTTTATTGCCAAGACAAGATCTTCAATCCATTTTAATAACGTATATGCATTGATGTAGTGACAATATTGAGATTCCGGAGGTCACATCCCTGATCATAATGCAGTTTAATTTTTCTAACTGGACATCTGGGTTCAAATCATAAGCATTTGAATAAAAAAAATAATCAACCATTCATTAAAAAACACCATTTACTTAAGAAACTAATTCAGTTTTGCAAATATCACCCGAGTAGAAAGTAAACAAAAAATAGCATAAGTATTACGGAAATAGTGCCTAATTATTTGTTTGTTTTTCAGCATTTCTTCCTCTCTCTCTCCATTTTTTAAAGTGCCTTATGGTCCTGTCCTAATGTATAAAGGAAAAAAAATCCGCGAGGGCTACGATAATGCAACTAGAAGGAGTCTAATCTCATACAAAGGAAATTTTAAAAAAATGAATTCCACATAATTCCAAAGAATTGAATGAAGCATGTAAATTTATGAACGTAAACACTGACTTGCAAGATTTGACGCAACAACATACAATATGAGCGATGGTCAGTTTCGTTTTGAACAATATATTAGAGAGTTAATATAACTACAAGACACACAGTAATTCACTTACTCAATGACTGGAAGATTCTCCTCAGAATATCTGCATCAACTGATTCAACTCCTGTTCTCGATTCATGTTCAAAATGTTGTTTACCGGTATAACATCATGGCGCCTGTCAATCAACTTTCGCGCTCAGCATATATTGTGTGAATCCCACACCCGACGCATTGAACCCGATCTCTATTTACATCATGCATAGAGCCGTAAAGCCCCATGAAGACCTACTTTGGTATACAGCTTAGATTATTCTAACTTAGTATAAATTAGCATTCCACAAACCAGAATAACGTACCTGGATAAAATCCTGATATGTAAATTATACGATATAAAGGTGAATTTTTACCACTCTCATTTTTTGACTAAGTCCAATTTCCTAACCTCTTGCTCACGTGAGAAAGTTAAACTTAGAAAAATTAATCCAACATCGATGTAGCCAGTTGCTTATGTGAGCAATTTGAATCGACTTTTGCTCATGAGCATTCAGGTGAGCAAAATTTTGCACATGTGCATTTTGGTTAGTATTTTCCTCCCTAACAGAGACTAACAATCTGCACATGAGCAAAATTAAATGCTAACTAATTTGCATACGATTCTTACCAGATTTTTATGTGCTTCTCATGAGCTGCTCATGAGCATTTGTTAGGATGTTTGGTACGGGCTACTTTGCTTGTAATTCTGAATTAAGCATTCTGGAAGACTTCGTAGCCATTGGTAATGTATTGATTATACAAATATTTTAGTGTGATAATTGTTATAACTTGTTATCTCTGTAATAAATATATAAATATAACAAGTTTTTTCATTTAATTGTGGTTTTTAAGGTATTGACTTAAGAATTATCAATGTTCTTAACACAAAAAAGGATTTATCAATGTTCTCAACACAAAAAGGATCTGATGATTATGAACTCAGACACTTGTAACACAAAAAAAAAAACTACTAGTAGCATGATTTCATTAGCCAATGAACACACAAAAACGGTAAAAAAATGTCGATAAAAAATCTCCAGTTATCAGACCAAAACTCCAGCTGAAAATTTTCAAATCTCCAGTTGTGGCATGACAGTTCTGTCACAGGTATGCATTTACAAAATAAAATTTCCAGCCTTTTCTTGAAATGGGTTCATCTAGTAAAGTTTCCCACTTATCCTGTTTAGAGATTGGCCGGGGCTATGAAATCTTTTCCTTTCAATATTTGATATAACAAGAGATGTTTGTAAAACACATATGCCCCCCATGGTGCAAAATTGAAAAGGGTTATACACACACCTCATTTAATTGATAGTATTATCATCAATTCAAAATATTGAGCAGACAATATCTTCCTATATCAAGAGTGAATTGACCATGTGACCTAAAATTCAATAGGGGTCATCTACTCCTTATGCTGTACCAGTGTACCAAGTTTGGTATGTGTCAATCAAGCAAATAATTCTTAAAATATAGGAGACAATATATTATTATGTCCAGTTCAACTCACAGGGGCTAAGCCCGTTTTGGGCCCGAACTCTGTGATACCATAAATATAGAAAGGGGTCTAACTCTGACACAGATAAAAAACTAACCACTCGCTTCAAATGTCTAAAAAATCTTAAACTAGGTAAGCTATGCGTAATTTGTTGTTTTCCTTGCATAGATTAATGTTTTAACTACTTGCATGCCAAATTTCAAGTCACTGGTTCTTAAAATAACAAAGATATACGTCATCATTCTCTCGATTTCACTTGTTTATTTTTACTAGGACATTTACCGGTCCAGGTCACGAGTCGTTTCTCGCCTATGACAGCAGCGAAATTCAGACTAATATGGAAGATTTCGGACCTGTCAATTAAAATTTCACATCAATTATACGCTACTTACTTCCTCATATTTTAATAATGTTCTTCATGTAGACGTTACACGACTTATTTTTCCTCAGCGGCATCAACTGTTGACAAGATCTGCCATTTTAATGAATACACTAAATACCCGAAATGTCTAAAACTTTAAAGAAGGGGAAAGTGGGTAATAATAATCTAAATGAAATAGAATAAACAAAAACAAAAAATTAAAAAAGCAAAGAAATATTGTTCAATTTCCTTCTCTAAGTGCAATATCACAAGAATAATGTTTTGATCAGTTTTAAGGTATTTGAGATTTTAAGTCTATCAGGTATTTAGTGCGTTCATTAAAACGGCAGCTCTTGTCAACAGTTGATGCTGCTGAGGAAAAATAAGTCGTGTAACGTTTACACGAAGAACATTATTAAAATATGAGGAAGTAAGTAGCGTATAATTGATGTGAAATTTTAATTGACAGGTCCGAAATCTTCCATACTAGTCTGAATTTCGCTGCTGTCATAGGGGAGAAACGACTCCGTGACCTGGACCGGTAAATGTCCTAGTAAAAATAAACAAGTGAAATCGAGAACGATGACGTATATCTTTGTTATTTTAAGAACCAGTGACTTGAAATTTGGCATGCAAGTAGTTAAAACATTAATCTATGAAAGGAAAACGACAAACTATGCATAGCTTACCTAGTTTAAGAATTTTAAGGCATTTGAAGCGAGTGGTTAGTTTTTTATATGTGTCAGAGTTAGACCCCTTTCTGTATTTATGGTATCACAGAGTTCGGGCCCAAAACGGGCTTAGCCCCTGTGGTTCAACTATTGACTTTTGACCTCAAAATCAATATGGGTCATCCTCTCCTGAAGATGTACCAATGTACTAAGTTTGATGTCTGTCAAGTAAAAGGGTTATCAAGATATTGAGTGGACAGTATATTACTATGTCCAGTTTGACCAGGCAACGAAATTAAGGGGAAATACTCGCTAAATGCGAGTTAAAAATTGAATTTGCGAGTAAAAAATCACAAGTGATCGCAACTTTTTGCGAGTGAAAAAACCCTGATCTTTTTCCCGGATTTCCTCAGTTTATTGGCTGTACTTTGAAGTTTACAATAATTTTGTCTTGTGCATAGAAACGCTTTACAGAATGAATATACAAGTATTGAAAAAGTAAACGTGGATCGAATAAATAACTAAGGCCAAGGTCATCTCAGTCTGTGATGTCGAAGATGGCCTACTTCATACACACTTCGGACGTCTCAGAGACGTCTGATTTAAATAGCAAGCATATTGATCTCGTCCGTGTCTACATGAAACAACACATGACAGTGTGTCACTGTTTCACGCGGTGTCCTTCTGTACTCTATAGTCAAACACTTCGAGTTCGCAGGATTTTCTTTTCAACTAGAAATTTTTTAGATGAAATTTCCAAAAGTTTTGAACATATAGTTTGAATTGGCGCAAACAGTCTTCAAGATTTCAATCCACATGATGCTGTAAATAGAAGGTAGATCTCTGGACAGCGAGTATGCCGCACAAGTGTACCCTATGACCCGCACCATGTATGTTGTCTGATAATTTATTGAATTTTAAATGAAAGAATTTGCAAATGTTATTTTTATTATTGCACTTTAAAGGAGATTTTAAAAGATTTTCCCAAAATTTTGATAAAGAGACATGCTTGTTTTCTTAAATTCATGTAAAACAGTAATCGATTGAAAAATGCTAGTAAAAGCTCAATTTTGCTAGTTGGAAAATAATCCACTAGCTAAAATTTGCTAGTGGTGAAAACAGTTAATTTCGATCCCTGTTTGACCCTTGACCTTTGACCATGTGACCTCAAAATCAATAGGAGTCATCTTCTCCTGAATATACACCAGTGTACTATTTAAGTTTGATGTCTGCATGTCAAGCAAAGGGTTCTGAAGATATTGAGCAGACAGTATATTCCTATGTCCAGTTTGACCCTTGACCTTTGCTCATGTGACCTCAAAATCGTTAGGGGTCATCTTCTCCTGAAGACGTATCAGTGTACAAGCAATGATATCTCTTGACTTTTGATGGTATTTTTGATATTACATGAAAATAGTCTAAAAAGTTATTAGTACCAAGCACTCCTTTTATTTCATTAAAACATCTAATGTTTCCATGTTCAGACACCAGGTCCTCTTAGTTTTTAATCAACCCATTTTGTATAGAATGCCCACTTTTGTACACAGCAAAAGGTACTCTCATTTTTGCTATTTCATTTAGAGTAGTTTAACGAAAACAAAAGTATGTTTTTAATTAAATTTACAAAATTACCAAATTAAGTAAGATTCTACTACAATGTATAGCTTACGGACTTCACCTCATGTATGGATCCGAACAATATTAAAGGTGCATGCAGTAACTCTGGGGCAAGTATTTCAGAATTATTGGCAAAAATTATTAATATAGATTTAGAGTCTGCATGTAAGTAGTGATAAAATAGAACAAATTATAAACAAATGCCAACATGATAGATATGTATATAACAATAATAAAAAATCAGACCTGCCCTTCTGCTTTTGGCGTAATTCTTCCACATATTAGCACTGAATTACGCAATTATGCCATAAAAATCAATTTAACACTACTTTTCAAACTTCTGCTAAAAAATTGTATTGTATATCAATTTTTTTATGAACAACTTATATTACTTTCAATTTTACATTCAGTCTACTTATATGCAAATCAGAAGATCAGTAATCATAGCGAGGTAAACGAAGAGGACATAAAAGCTGTTGAAGTTACAAACTCCTTGATCACATTAAGAATCTTATTATAGATCCTTTCTGAGTTGGTTATTTAACCAGGCTCTGTGGGTAATTAGTGCAATAATATAGCCCTCTCTGATTTTTTTTTTATTTTGATTTTTTTTTTTAGGGGAGAGGGCTACAACTCCTTAGGATCTCCGTAATGATGCAAATGTGGGAGTGATTCACTCCCGCAACATTTGCGCTAATTCTAAACATTTCCTGACTTTCTTTACGTAAATAAAATGATATTCTATGTTTCTTAGTCAATATATAAATTTACAACCTGCAACTTAAGATTTGTGAGGCTCTATTCTACCGTTTTCAACAATTTCGATAAATTCCAATTTCTCGATTCATATTTGTGCGCCATGTTTGATGTACTGAAGTATAAACTTCCGATTGTCAAGTCATTTGCATATGCCATATAAGGTAGTATTTACATCAATGGACAAGTATGGAGGCGAAAGCTATTTCATCGGTATTGAAAAGGTTTGAATTTAATATCAAGTTAAAAACCGAACAGCAGAGTGTAAATTCTTTCTGCAACAATATGATTTTCCTTTCTTTGTCGAAGTGGCTCGAGTAACTACATTTTCGCACTGATAGTCAATGTTTAGGTTTTTCATTAGATCCACCTAATGAGATCTCGCGATAACAAGCATGGTGGAGCAGACGAAGAATTTTGCATGCTGTACATGGTATTTAATGAAAAACACCTTTATTAGACATGCCCGAGCACAAAGTTGGTACTCCTTTTGGTGTAAACAACATTTGGGACTAATACACAGAGTTTATTATCGGTTATTCATAAAATTATTTTGCACCATTACGGAGATCCTATGGAATTGTAGCCCTATCCCGAAAATGTCAGAATTAAAAAAAAATTGGATAGGGCTACATTATTGCAGCTAGGTAACGTTATCCTTCCACATTATGCTCCATTTCATTTCTGCCAGCTTTCAGATTCCCATGTACCTCTAGTATGTCAGTAGGACCGGTCTTGCAGGCTGTCCAGCAGCCCTAAAATTCCTTAAAAATCCTTTTAAAAAAATTTAGTTTTGCTGAAATTCCTGAAAATATGTTGAAGTCAAGGGGAAATCCTAAAAAGGCCCTAATTTTCATGCCAATTACTTATATTTTTAGGTCACCTGAGTATTAATTCAGGTGACGTTATTGCAATTGGTTGTCGTCCATCGTGCATTAACAATTCAACATTTTTAACTTCTTCTTAATAACTACCACTCCAATTATTTTCAAATTTGGTATGAAGCATCATTGGGACAAGTGGGACATAAATTCTTAATTTCAGGACTCCTGCACCCCAAAAACTGCCCAAAATTGACCAATTTTCAAAAATCTGCTTCTCAACAACCACACACGTGTAAGAAAAAGTGAATGCATAGCGACGTAGAGCAGGAAGGCCTCTACCAAAATTGTAAATTTCATGATCCCCGGGGGTAGGGGTTCTGACCCAAGGGCAGGGCCAAACTTAGTATATATAGTGTTTATTTGTAAAACACTTAAATTACATCTTCTTTAGTGCTATTGATACTAAATTGAAAGTAAATAGATATTTAGAAAGAACAGGTAGTCCTTTACCAAAATAGTAAATTTGATGATCCCAGGGGTAGGGGTTTTGGTATCAGGGTGGGACCAAAATGGTCATGCAGTTATTGAATGTGTGAACAATAAACATTTTTAACTTCTTCTTGATAACTATCATTCCAATTCTTTTCAAAGGACCAGAGCCACAAAGTACTAAAATTGGCCCTTTCACCAAAATAAATGAGACTTTCACAGTTGATGCTCTAGGATTTATAGGTTATAGAACAATTTATTTTATAACTATATCTTTTCTAGTTTTCGTTTTACAGTCGTTTAAACTTTGTGTTGTTTTTCAACAGAAAAGCTATATAACGTCATGATGTTGATGTTATGAGAATCACAGTGTAATACACAAAAAATGGACGCATAGGTTTATATATATTTTTTGGGCTTATCCTGATTGTAAATCACAACTGTTAAAATACTAGGAACTTGTATATTTTCTATCACGATGTTTAAATTTGTGATATATTGGTCCCCCCCCCCCCCCCCCCCCCCTACATAACACTACAATTTTTCCCCCGCTGTATTGGACATAATTGAAAAATCGTGATCAAAAATTAAAATTCCTTGCAGTGAAAGGACCACAGCAAATAGTATTGTTTTACCATCTATCTCAAAGACGAGTTTATATTTTCAAGTTGCATATATCTATTTGTATCAACTTCCATTAAAATTGATATAATTGAGGATAAAAAAAGAGAGACAACTGTATAATTTTGGTTAAACTTGAGTAATTATAGTAACTAATTACAAAAATGGATTTTTAAAACTATTTTAAAAAAAAATAAAACACGGTGGACCTTTAAAATTGTCGGCACCTCTGAAGTCTTAATTTTCTGAGCGAGGTAGACATTTAAGTCCACGGAGATCTGACATCTGTGCCTCCTTTGTGCCACCGTGCACCTTCGTGTGATAAAAAAAATACTAAGCGAAATATTAGTGGGTGAAAATTAAAACGTATAAAACGGCGACTTGTATACATATCATTTAATGATATATATTATTGTAAATTTAAAATAGTAATTTAATTTTTAAAAATGTACCTTCACTGTCTATCTTTAAAGAATTATCATACTGATTTGATAACTTACTTAAATTGTTTACATGTTGGAGTTTGCTATTCGAAACAATTCATCTTAATTACCCTTAACTTAGGACGTCCGTTCTGTATTAACTTTCCACATTTATATGTTTGAAGCAGATATAGAGTGGACAGTGTCGCTAAATGGATTTTAATTATCTCTAAGTAGAAACCTCAACATGTTTGTAAATCAGGATTATTTCTTGTATATAGATATATCAAGATATTGATACATATCCGTATGCAGACTTCCCCGCAGACGTTCACACCTTTATCACCCCTACTAACATTATTGTTATTTAAATTTACACCACGTGGGTTTTTGACCCATTAAAAGGTTAGAGGTGAGGTCAAATTCCGCAGTGAAGGAAACCGGAAATAAATCTGCCAAAGCTATAGTCATTTTCTATATACTGTAATAGACATGTATCATCAATGCAAATTAGAAAATTCAATTAAGTACTGTCATACCGGCGATGATTGTGAAATAGTGAAAAGCTCAGGAAGTTAAAGTCATTTAAAGATTTAGATTGTAGTTTAACTGATATTTAGTCTTATTGTCGTGTCATGAGGGGGGAGGGTCTTTTCTTCTTTTGTTGGGGGGGGGGGGGGGCAACGGTAATAATTCCATTGTTTATAACATATGCAAATAAAGAAATTGGGGAGACTGCTTTCTTCCATTTTCATTTATAGTGGTATTTAGGGTAAAGACAGAACTGCAAACATATATGCATGTATTCATGGAGAATTTGTATAAAAAATTACCTTTGGTAGTAAGTTTTTAACAACCCCTCCCCCCTCCGAATTAAGAAATCATGAATTTTTTCGAACTTAAGAGAAAAGTTCCCCCTCCCCGATTTAGGATTTTGTAGAGTGGGCAAGTCACAGGACAAAACAAATTTTTTTTCTCTTGTCAAGGATTTTTAACAAATTAATTAAGTTATCTTCAGCATTGGTTACAAAAAGAGAGTATTTTGCATTGAAAATAGAATTCGTGAAGAAAATGTGCGATTCCTCCCTTATAGTATAATTGCAGCTCATATAACCTGCACAAAATAATATATCACATTATAAGTAATTTTTTAACTGTAAATCATCAACGTCGCAGAAAAAATGAAATTGATGTTATTGTTAGATTCTATTACTACACTTCTATAGCATGCTATTTTTAGATTTATAAGATATCTCATAAATTTTATAAGATATCTTATTAAACTTACAAGATATCTTCTAAAGTTTATGAAATATATTAATTGTATCCTTTATAATTGAATATCTGATAAAAGATGATAAAATATGTTATATATTTTATAAGTTATCTTCTAAAACATATATCTTATGTCTTTTAAGATATCTCAAACTTAATAAGATATTTTATAAGATATCTCAAAAACGAAATGTTATAAGACATCTTGTTAACTTTATAATGTATCATATGAATTTACTTTTATAAGATATAATATCGTAAAACATATAAGATATCTTGCATGTATATTATAATATATATCAAAGTTTGAGCTATATTTTTTTTTAAATTGTTTATGAGATATCTTATAAGATATGTAAGATAACTTATAAAGCTTGTGAGAAATCTTATAAAACATTTAAGATATTTTATGTTTTATAAGATATCTGTTAAACATGATATCAATTGATATACAAGATATCTTATAAAGCTTAGGAGATATCTTTCATAATTTATAATATATATCTTAAATATTTTATAAACTATATATTATATGAGATATATATCTTATAAGATTTATTAGATATCATTCCGGAAATAGAAGATACTTCATAAATTATATATGAAATCCTTAAAGGAATACCCGGTAGATACATTGTATAAATATGGCGTGCCATACACCTCACTTAGGAAGAAGCTAGATTAGCAGGATTTATACAATTATATGAATATATACATATTTTCTATATATCTTAAGAAATATCTGTGAAAAGCCTAACATGCATTTTCATAAATTTAAAACTTAACGTACTAATTTTACTCTTTATGCTAAAGCAATTCATCAGCAAACGTGAATTATTACTATGGCTGTGCTCTGCAATGCATTCAAGCAGGTAGTTATAGTTATACAGTATCAAAGTTGGTTAAGAAGTACTATGTACAAGTTACTACTCATAAATGAAAATTCAATGGTTGAAAATTTTCCACATTTATTGAAATATACATAGTTTTCTTATCTATATGTATTGATCAGAAAGTAAGACAAATGTACATCACTGTATCTGCAAAAGTTTTTTTTTTATGTCTTAAATATTAAAGAAATTAAACCTTTAGAGTGGAAAATTTTTACAATATGTCTATATATACATAAAATCAGATGCTGAAATTTTATAAAATTTAATTCAACATCAGTATACATGTATATACATACATTTCAAAGTTATATCAATTTCTTAAAAATTCTTGGAAGTTATTTCTATAACTTTAGTCTGTGACATGCACTTTAGAGCATCCCAGATTACAGGATTTGAAGGTAGATCCTTAATGTAAACTGATGAATTCATTTAGGAATGTGCACTGCACACCAGCTATTTCCTCAAAATGAATCTCTGAAAGAAAAAACAATTCACAATGATCAATATAAGCCATCTAAATTTTATTTTCCAGTATGAAATATGAATACTGATTGATTGTCTTAATTACTCCTTCTAGATATCTATTCTGTTTCAATTTAGTATCAATAGCATTAAAGACAAGAGGCCCATGGATCACATTGCTCACATGAGTTACCTTGGCCCATATTTAAAGATTGTTCTTGTATATTTGCATGTAAAGCTTTGATCCTTATTGTGGCCCCAACTTACCCCCGTAACCATGATTATTACAAAATTGAATCTGCACTATGTCAGGAAGCTTTCATGTGAATGTAAATTTCGTTGTCCCAATGGCTTCTTGAGAAAAAGATTTTCCCTATATATTTGTATGTTAAACTTTGATCCCCTATTGTGGCTACACCCTTCCCCTGGGGGGGGGGGGGCATAATTTTAACAAATTTACTTAACAAACTTAAATCTGCACTATGTCAGCAAGCTTTGACATAAATGTAAGACTTTCTGGCCCAGTGATTCTTTAAAAAAAAATCAAAAGATTTTCCTTATATATTTGTATGTGAAATTTTGATCCCCTATTGTGGCCCCATCCTACCCCCGGGAGCTATGGTTCTAACAAATTTGAATCTGCACTATGTCAGGGAGCTTTCATGTAAATATAAACTTTTGTCTTACTTTCTGGTCCATTGGTTCTTGAGAAGATGTTATATTTTCCCTATATATTTGTATGTAAAACTTTGATCCCCAATTGTTGCCCCATCCTACCCCCGGGGGCCATGATGTTATCAGACTTGAATCTGCACTATGTCAGGAAGCTTTCTTGTAAATTTGTGCTTTCCTGGCCCAGTGGTTCTTGAGAAGAAGATTTTTAAAAGATTTTCCCTATACCTTTGCATGTAAAACTTTGATCCCCTATTGTGGCCCCATCCTATCCCTAGGGGTCATGATTTTAATAAACCTGAATCTATACTATGCCAGGAAGCTTGCTTGTAAATTTCAGCTCTTCTGGCCCTGTGGTTCTTGAGAAGACTTTTAATGACCCCACCCTATTTTGTGATTATCTCCCCTGTGAAGGGTGGCAAGTTAGGCTGAAATTAACACTATGGTTCTGGAGAAGAAGTTGAAAAGGTTGTACAGATGTACTGATGACAGCAAAAAGTGATCAGAATTGCTCTTTCAAGCTTTCAGCTCATGTGAGCTAAATCGATTTGGAATTTTTCTTTGCTATGTGATTAATCTCTACCTACACTGCATATGCACTATGCCTATTTTACCAGAAAGAAAAATTTTAATTATAACTTTACATATATATTTTATGATTTTTTTTCAAAATAGATATTTAATATAATTAACATTTTATAGAAGAGAAACAAAAATACCATAATCACAATTTGAAACTAAAGATTGTTTATAAGGAAATACAAATGTCTCCCTGAGCTCCCCAAATTGGAAGTTCTCCAAATGAAACTGCCCCTTATTGTACTGTATGGTATTGAGGAGAAAGCATGAGCAGAAGCATATAAGCATTTATGAACTCTGATAAGCCATATTGAAGTGTTCACAAGTTATTTTATACCCTCCACCTCTAAGATTTTAAGAAAACAATTGGATCTTCCTATCCCTACAATATATGGGTACCTGTAAAGTGCGAAACGAAACGAAATCTACCGAAACGAAACCTACCAAAACGAAACGAAACAGATTGTATAACCGAACTCTTTTAATTATAATAATTAAAAATGGTATCTTAGGCCCCTGTGAAAGTTACAACATATAAATAAAATTCGCCCCCCCTTTGATGTAGGCTTTCGGCTTGACTGTTACAAAGTTTTAAAAGTTGGAAAGGGGGGTAAGCACAAAGTACATATCCGAAGTTGATTAAATGACATGTACAATTAGTTTCGGATCCATAAATTTCAGAACCGAGGGATCTGGGGAAACACACTATACGAGGGGTGGGATCGCCGACGTTGGATCCGCCTTTGGGCATAGATACATTGTTTGAAGAAGCTGGTGTCTGAGAAAATTGAAAGCAGGAAGAGCTCTCAACCTCTTATTTTATCTCTAACTGCTGAGGTGCGAGTATTTTCAATAATGGAAAAACTCTATACATTTGGGCAATCTCTACCCAGAGTTATCGTTGTAGGGTAGCGTAATACACCCTCTGGTGAGAGATTGACATTTGGGGTGTTGCTAAGACGGGGAATTGAAAACGGGACGGAAAACGGAATTTTTTTAATGCAATAATATTAGGAGGAGGTTGGCATTTTGTAAACTGAAAAGGCTTATGAACAAGGAAATTTTAAGCAGAAATCACAAAGAGAACGGGAGGACATATTCAGAATCCACCGTTTGATATACTACATACAAATACACAATATCCACATGTATACATTATATTTGTCTTTAGAACAAAAATACTGAAACATGTATTTATGCCCAAAAGCGGATCCAATGCCGACGACCCCATCCCTCGTTTAGTGTGTTTCCCCAGACCTCTGACCTGTGAGACTGTAACCTCCCGTTCTGAAATTTATGGATCCGAAGCTAATTGCACATGGTATTTATGTGCTTTGTGCTTACCCCCCCCCCCCCCCCTTCCAACTTTTAAAACTTTGTATCAGTCAAACCGAAAGCCTACATCAAAGGGGAGGCGAATTTTATTTATATGTGTAAACTTTAACAGGGGCCTGAGATACCATTTTTTATTATTATAATTAAAAGAGTTCGATTATACAATCTGTTTCATTTCGGTGGGTTTCGTTTCGTTTCGGTGGGTTTCGTTTCGGTAGATTTCGTTTCGTTTCGATTTCGTTTCGCACTTTACAGGTACCCACAATATATGCCAATCTGCAAATGGCATTGAAGTATTGTGAAAAGTTTAAGTCTATACTCTGATAATCCATATCAGAGGAGAAGCATTCACAAGCTATTTAAACATCTTCCACCCCTCTTAGATCCACTATGACTTTTAGGAAAATAATTGGATCCTCCCGTCCCAACAATATGCACATCTCCATATGGCATTGAAGCATTGTACAAAGTTTCAAGTCTAGCGGATAAGCCATATACGGTAGGAGGAGAAGCGTTCACAAGAATTTATGACAGACAGATGGACAGACAGAAAATACAAAAACATGTCTCGATCCCCCTGGAAGAGGGGAGACATAATAAACTAACTGTAACATCATGCTTCAAAATACTAACGATTTATACTAAGACACTGAATACTTACAATTTACACATGCAAGACACAGTACTATTTGATGGGCAGCAATTAAAACATGGCTTCTAAAAGGAAAAAAAATCATGCACTTATTTAGTATATGTAACAAAAAATGTAATAGTATGAAATTATACGATTTGTCAGTAATTAAGATTCAGTATTCCATGAAACAGTGTGTGTCATCTGCAAGTGTACTATATACTCAACCAAGACAGGCAAAGTGATAGCATAAGCAATAATGTATCTCTTCATGAAAATATTTCTAAGATCTGCTACATGTATAATTATTAGCTTAATTCTTATAATCTTAAATTTTTTGAGTTTTGAGGTAGAAATTGTGTTTGTGCCTTTGTATGCATGTACATAATTTGTAAATGTAGTTGTACTGCTAAGTAGATTTTACATAATAAAACACTGAACACATATACATGTACTTCATAAGTTCTGTTACATGTACATATACATGTACAATCATGCATAAAAAGATATTTAAATACTCGAACAATTTTTTAAGAGACATATTTATCTGCATGCAGTGTATAGCTTGGTTAAAAATTTAAGGACAGATAAAATGATCTCGCTTTGTAGACAGAATAATCTCCTTTAAAATCTTGAAAACATAATCATTACATTCAATTATAGGAAGATGTGATATACCTTGACAAATCTAGGATTCCTTTGAGGATCTCAAAATACATTTGTTCAAAGGGTGGTGAATCACTCAAAGTCCCCAAAAAGTACACTGAAAGCAGACACATGATGCACAAATATGTATTATGATTTGAAATTTAGGCTAAAAATATAAATTGCTGTGCAAGTCAAAATAATGACAAGAGAAAAAGAATCCCACTTCTCTATGATACACTTCCTTGTATTGAGATGTACCGAAGACGAGTCGAATATACCAGTCTAATTTTAATTCAGATTGGAACATATAATTCGTAACTTTTTTCTTTAACTGTAAACAATTAAGTTTTAATATTCTGATCACAATCTCCATTTAAACAAATTAATTATGTCTTATTGAACTTATTTTCACTTGTCAATGAAACTTTTAGATTTAGTTTGATTAAAATTTCTTATTATAGATAAAATTGAATTACAGATGTCAAGTCCCCCAAACAATGTTTCTTCAATGATCTCTTCAACAATATATGTTTATTTTAAAAACTAAGGGTAGTGTGTTTAATTTTGGGTCAGAAACACAATATTTATTTGATGCCTTAATTTATACTTTTAAATTTTCAAAACTCCATCAACATGCAATATAATAAATATTTTGATCAGTTACAATTGTATTTAATTCACAAATCTTTTTACAATTTACGGCAATTCAGTTAAATATATAGCACATACTAAAACATGTAAAATAATTAACATTGCAGTCAGCTTTTCATTAAAGGGAGCTTATAACTACAAAATTCTTTACTTTAGGTTAAATAATACTCAGTGCACACTATGATCCTAACTTGGCCAAACTTGAAAAAAAAATCCATGTAATATGATCATGTAAAATAATTTCTTCTCCTAAATTTCTAGAACAGCTTCTGGATGATCACAGCTCAATTTTGATTTCTGAGACTTATAACTGTTTAATTATGTTGCGAAATGTAATACTAAAAATGAAACAGCAAAGGTTTCTTACAGACAAAATATAGTTGATGTATATTAAAACAATAGTTAATTACAGTGTAGTGCAATGTAATCCTAATTGTGATTCAATTTTTTGATTTAAGATTTTAAATTTTTGTACAGATTGTCCTCTAACATACAGATACATGACTAATCTAAATATGAAAAAGATTATTGATATTATTACATGTGTGTTTCTGTAATTATAAGTTTGTAATTGGAATAAGTAAATCTAAATTAATTAAAAAGATCAGAAATGCATGTAGGTATTTCATTCATAAAAGGAGAATTGTTTTTTAGAAATGACTTATGAAAATATGTACTGCTTATAATGTATCAATAAAGGAAAAAGTTATGATGTATATCCATGTATATTGTCCCGTTACATTAATATATGTGTTAATGATTAATATATATCATAAATGCTTGCATAAATAAACATTAGTAATACATGTGTGTGGTTACAGAAACTCAGAGCTATAAACTGCCAATCTGTAAATGAGTATGAGACCTGCACCACTCAGTTATTTTAAATGTTTTCTACTATGATTTTATATAAATCAAAGACTGCGATATTTTGCTACATGCAAGGTGAAGATAACGAACAATGATCAATCTCATAACTCCTACAAGCAATACAAAATAGATAGTTGGGCAAACACGGACCCCTGGACACATATAAGAAGATTGATGCATGATCTGATAAAATTCTTTTAATTAATGCATTGTCCACTGGTGTCTGATATGCACATTTTTTACCAGATTTAATATACATGTTATAAATGACAATTACAACCCTGCATTAGATACAGGAAGGATCCTGTTAAATATAATGCACTGTCCCCTGATGTCCTTTGCAGTTTTGTGATCAACTTTTAAAATTATCACTGGTACATTATACACTTTGGCAATGGTTACTATATATATACATGTATACATCTAGTCATGTTCTAATTTCCATTTATTGTTGCTTTCCCTCCACTTAAAAACAATCCATAATTGGTCACCTTTGAGTGTACATACATGTAGTGTATGAAAAGGGTGCTATATAAATATGGTGTTATTATAATTAAATATCATATCATACAAGGAAAAGTTGGAATTTTTCATTTACATATGTACCAAATGATAATCATACAAATACATGTCATATACTTTTCATTCATTCTAATTTTCTTAGGTGTGCTGCATGCATCAATGAGTTTAATTATCAAAATCTTTACATATCAAAAAATTATGAATGGGTAGTATATACACCCCCTGGTCACCACAATAGATCCAATCAATAAAATTTACTTTCTTCATAAAATATATTCACTTTATCTATACTGCTAGATTAGGAAAATGATTATGTTTCCATCAAAGAAATATTAAGTTTAGAAGTTTTAAGATACTTGCAATGCATCTTTCTTTGCTTGTAAGATACATATATCTCAAACATGAAACAGACTATAATATTTTCTGCGTGGAAATGGTAAATTGTATGCAACATTTCAGTGTTTGATAAATTGAACACAATCCCTATGCAACATTAAAATTTAATAATGGCATTTGAAATAGAAAGATGTCCTCTCAATATATTTTTTCATGATAATCAAGACTTCTTTCAAAGTTGGCCTAGGTCCAAATCTAAGGACGATAACTCTTTCTTACCATTTCTTATTTAAGCTTTATTAGCTGATGGCATTAGGAAAATAATGCATTGATACGTAGATCTATATTTTGCAAAAACAAATAAAGCACAATATACCATAATTTCTAATTGATACTTACATTAACACTGGAATTCCTTAAAGCACATCCATATCCGGTAGAAAATTCACCGGGTCTCAGGTAGCTCGCGTTGGAGTCTCGGAGCAGCGAGATTATATTTCATTTGATAGTCTTTGATTTTACGCTCTACTTAACACCGATAAAGAATATGTTCCGAACACGTTAGTAGGGGTGTTTATGAAACGACCAAATTCTCGACACCCCGTACACAAACACCTGTACGTGTTAGTCGGTACATTGTTTCACAGCACGAGTTCACCAAATAAGAGACTTTCAGGATCATTTGACTTTGAAAATGAACAAACGAATATCACATGGTATAAATTGGCATTGATTTCAATTTGTTAAATAGCATGAATTATAGCAACTCAAAAAAATGTGGACCATAAAATGACAAGTAAAAGCATTGTTTTATTTGTGCGATTATTTTAAAAGATTGACATTTATATTAGTGCACCACATGTCTTTTAATGTATATTTTTTATTGTAATTAAGAATATTAGATGATTTAGATCCGCTGTCTACATGTTTACAGGTAGTGTAGAAATATCAAAAAGTATACAGTTGACAACGCGATTGAAATAAGACTGCGGACGATTTTTTGTTTATTCAGTGACTCATGAACTTTCCCGTCTTCTGAATGAAAGTTATAAAACATACTCTTTTTTTTTTTTTGGTCAGTTATAACACCCGAAAACGGGGGTAAAAATCATCTTCGGTTGCCATGGGTTTTGGGTCCATTCTGCTCTTCGTGGACTGAATACATTTTGCTATCGAAGATGGAAAAAAAATTTTAAAATACCTAGATTGTCAGCTTGCATAAACATGTATTACGGTGGGGGAAAAAAGTCTAGTAAATCCAATGAAGTTGTAGTAATATAAATTATATATTTATTTCATTTTTGACTGAGAGGGCGTTAGATAGCTAGGCACGTAACATCGGTTTAAAAAAGGGAGGGGGGGGGGGCAGTCCTAACTCGCGCCAGCCGAATAATTTAAAATGGAAAAAAGGGAAATGAAATATATCAGAATGAAGTGGAATGGTTAATTAATAAGAATAATATAATTGTACATTTAAGATTTGATTAAACTTCCCGTACCTGTATACAATTACTGGTGCTCTCTCTCTCTCTCTCTCTCTCTCTCTCTCTCTCTCTCTCTCATAGATTCAGTAATGTTGTATAGTGTGTATGAATAGAAGCAACTAAAATGCAAATCGTCAAATAATGTTGTCTATATATTTTTGTGTGTGAACTAATTGCATTTGAAACCGATATTTTAAAACATCCTTACAGTAGACTTGGATGGGTCCATGTGGCGATCTATCCACTGCACACTTAAAGAAATTGAATTTGGGAGGGGGATTGGGACAGTTTGAGTGGATGAAGACCAGCACCCACCACCGCCACCACACACATGTACACAATTTAAGGTTTTGAAGATTTGGCAATTTAAGCACAATTTCCTGTTGCTATTGTAGGCTGGATTATTAAATTAAGATATATTTATTGGCACAACACATGTCCAGTTTATCAATTGGCAAAACATATATAATATAGCATTCAGTCCATCTGTCATAATTTAATTTTACTTGTATCACGCAATTTGATTTGTTGAGCACGCTGAAAAAAATATTTGTTTATATTGTGTAAATGTAACTTGGCATGGGGACACACCTCCTTGACAACCAAGTCGACACTACTTTTCCTTTTCTAATTTTGCATTGGACAATGGAACACTGATACATTGATAGGCCCTCGAACTAGGCCATGAAATTGAAAATCAACCGAATTAAACATGCACAATAAATACTGTACTGTCTTACCCCCCCCCCCCCCCCCCCCCCCAAACAAAAAACAAAACGCAGTCTTTGTTTACAAGTAAAGTTACATAAAAATAGAAAATAAAAAACTCTTGACATGTACAACGATATCATATGTGAAATAAAAATTTAAAAAAACCGGTATATCGAGTATTTTCATATGGGGGTTACTTGATCCGCCTATCGAAGCATAAAATGCGTCATGAATGTCTTACAACAGATGACGTCATGTCTCATCGATAACATGTGGATCGCTATCTATGAATTGCTTACATAATTTAGTGTTTCGGATTTAACTGGCGGCAATGCTGCATGCTATGGTAAGTCATATTGTAGTTTAAATCTGTTATTTTGAATTCCCTTTTGCCTGACCAGGCCATGCTAATATTCAGCCCGAAACTTGGATGTACTGTAAATCAAAGAAGGATTTGCTCCCAATGTACATAAAGTTAGGTTAAATAAAACAGTTATTTCGAATGTTGACAGTCTAAAGCTGCGTAGTAACAATTTTGTAAAATAAATAAAGCAAAAATTATTCGATATGATATCAGTACCATACAAGAATACTTGCGTGAAGCCTGAATATTTTCCGATATCCCAAAGTAAAAGAAGACGCTGCGCCATGTTCATTTCAGTCACTAGGCCTAACAGTTTCAATAACTGTCGTTTCGTTAAATGATAATGTTTATGATAATAATGTAAAACTACCAAAAATGAAGATGTATTGTGAACGACCTTAAAAGATGAAAACAACTAGGTATTGAAAATGAACATCTATAGTAAAAGGGCAAAACAAGCTGCAACCGAAAACTATTATTAGGTGAGGGAATTCCCCTTACTTTAAAAATAAACACCAAACTAAAATGACCTATGTACATATACATGCCACGAAATAAAAAACGTAGTTTCCTTCTCCATAAGATACTTAAACCAGCCATATTTTCTGTAAAATTCAAGTTTACCACCACCAGCGCATTATAACCGTAATATTTTTCAGCAATCCGGAATATCGTTTTTTGAAAAATAAAAATAGTGCTCCTAGCTCGCCCTAAAATATTTTTGCATTTATGGTCAATTGAAAAGGTGTATATTATAAAAATACTTTAAATATTTTGGGCGAGATGAAACCAGTATGGCAAAACCTTTACAAAATAACCAGTTTTTGGTGAAAAATGACAAAAATACGGTACCATATCCGGTTCTAGCATGTATACAGCTTTAGTTGTGCTCCTATTTTTAAAATCTAACATGTTTTTTTAAACCCCGGATTCTGATACATATTTATAACACCAATACTCGCATTCAACATTTACTTTCATTTTTATATATTTTAAGGGCCATATTTTGGGGTTTGTGAATCAGGTTCTTTGGTATGACACATATTTTGAACAAGGGAGACATAAATTGTAAATTTCAGGATTCCTGCACCCCTGGGGCCTTATAAGGGCAAGGCAAAAACATTCCAAAATTGACCAATTTTCAAAAATCTTCTCAAGAACCTCACACATGTAAGAAAATGCATAGTGATGTAGAGCAGGAAAGCCTTCACGAAATTTCACGATCTCCAGGGTAGGGGTTCTGAACCCAGGGTGGGACCAAACTTGTTATATAGTGTTTATGTGTAAATCACTTACTGTATATACTCACCTATAGGTCGGTTCGCCTATAAGTCGGTTTTATATTTTGTTGGCTACTTTAGAGGGATTTGCCATTGACCCGCTTATACATACATACATATCCTCTCTGGGCCCTATGCACTCTTGAGGCCGGCCAACATCCCTCGCCATCTTCACCTGTCTGCTGCCACGACTTCAGCTCTCTGCCAAGTGGTCCATCCGAGATTGTTCCTTTCGTTTTCAACTGTCCTTCGCCAGGTATTCCTTGGTCTTCCAGTTCTCCTCTTCCCTTCTGGCGTCCATGTTAGTGCAATCTTTATATTTCTGTTGTTGTTCCTTCGCAGAACATGGCCAATCCATCTCCATCTACGGACTTTGATGCTGATTGACAATGGTATGGTATTTGTCCGTCTATAGAGATCATCATTTGAGATCTTCTCTGGCCAGTAGGTGTTGAGTATTCTACGAAGGCATTTGCGCTGGAAGGTTCTAATCTTTCCTCATCTTTTTTAGTTGTTTGCCATAACTCTGCACAGTACAGGAGGACAGATATTACACTGGTGTTGAAGAGGCACAGTTTAGTATCAGTTTTGAATTTAGATGACTTCCAGATCTTGTTTAGTGCACTGAAGGCTGATTTTGCAAGCCCGAGTCTTCTGGTTATATCAAATTCGGTGCCACCAGTTTTGTCCATAGTAGCTCCAAGGTATAAGAAGGAATCGGTGTCTTCTACTTCCTTGTTATCGATTTTCACTTTTTGATTGGTTTTGCAGTTCATTCTCATTGTCATTGTTTTCTTGGCATTGATGTTTAGGCCGGTGTATTTGGCTACTGTGTGCAGTCTTTCAGTCTTTTCTTGCAAATCAGCGAATCGGCTGGATAATAAGGCGAGGTCATCAGCATAGTCGAGATCTTCCAGTCTGCTGGTGAATTTCCATCTGATGCCTCGATTTCTGTTGTTTGTATTTCTCATTATCCAGTCAACAATAATAATGAAAAGGAATCCTGACATGACACAGCCTTGTTTGACCCCAGATTTTACCTCGAACCAGTCCGATGTTTTGCCATCTTCTAGCACGCAGCATCTGCTTCCATCATACATGTTCTTTATGATATTGATGAATGTTTCTGGTTTGCCATAGTACGTGTTTTAGTATCATCCACATTTTCTCTTGAATGATGCTGTCGAAGGCCTTCTTGAAATCTATAAAATTAATATACAGAGGGGCGTTCCATTCCTGGCATTGTTCTAGGATGTTTCTTAGAATGTAAACTTGCTCTGTTGTGCCCCTCCCACTACGGAAGGCAGCCTGCTTGTCTCTCAGTTCTTCCTCAACACCTTCCCTAATTCTATCAATGGTGATTCTGGAGAAGACCTTGGATGGTACCGACAGCAGGGAAATTCCTCTATAGTTGTCACACAGAGTCAAGTCCCCTTTTTTTGGTAATTTGACAATCAATGATCGTTTCCAATCCAATGGCACTTCCTTTTCATCTATAATTCTATTGAACAGTTTAAGTAGATGTTTGGTCGAGGTTCCAATGCTTTCCTTAATAAGTTCTGGATTAATGTTGTCTGTGCCTGGACTTTTTCTGGTTTTAAGTTTCTTAATAGCTTTTTTGATTTCATCTACTGTTATATGTGAGGTGTTGATTGTCTCGATAGTGGGAGAACTAGCTATTTGGCAGTCTTCTGGTAATCTTGTATTCTCTGCAGGAACATTTAACACTTCTTCAAAATGCTCCTTCCATCTGTTCAGTGTCTCTTCTTGTATTAACCCTTGTCCTGCCAGATATGCTATAGATAACAGCATCTGTGGCTGCCTCACTGATAAGAAGTTCCAACTGCTGGCTGTGCCAGGCTGATTTGTAATCTTTTATCAAATTACACTTGCTGCAGATAATTGTAATTTACACCCTTTTCTAATCATTTTTGCTGATAACAATGTTTGCAAATTTTTTTCAGAAATAAACAAAGAAAAACATTGTGAAGAAAAATTTCTGATATTTACTTTTATTAAAAAGTTATAATGCATTAAAGGGAAAAGTCAGGAAAATATAATTATAATTCATAGATAATTGTCCTTAATTAATCAATTCTAACAAAATTTACTCATTTTCATGTTTAGAAATTCATTCTATATTTATTCATTCTGATACTTTTAAAATCTTACCACAATATAACAATCATAAATGTCTTAAACATCAAAATAGAGATTGTCATAGAACTGAAAATCACACATCTTAAATACTTAAATACTTAAATACTCTGGGTCATCACATGTGGTCATGGAAGTAATCCTTTCAATAAAAACACTACAATTCCTTTAAAAATTTAAAATGAATAAGTCCACATATTTAGTCCGAATCATCAGACTTCACATTTTGGCCCCGATATCTTTGAATTGCCTGTTTGTAGTCCTTTTTCGTGTGATATAGTTCAAAACAGGGGTCTACACACAATCCAACATCACATGTTCTGCACTCGTAGGAGGAACATACAGTTTTGCGTCCATCTCCTACAGATTTTCTTTTACCAGTTGTTATGGAACATACAGGGCATGTTCTTAATGGTTTGGATTTTTGACCTTCCTTTTGTTTTATTTTGGAAAGGAAGTGACATCCAGTCAGTCGCTCCATATCTCTGGGGTTTGCAGCCCCCCTTACAATAATTGGTTGATGGCTGGTCTCACCAACAAGGGCCTTTACAACCTCTCTGCGAAATAGTCTGTGCAACACAGGTTTCTTTCCCCATTTTGCACAATGTTCTTTATATAACAGGTAGGCATTCAGGGTGGCCATCATGAGGAGGTGAAAGAATACCTTCTTCCACCACTTCAGAGTTCTGCGCTTGAAGGTAGGGTACGTGATCATCTGATCACACCAATCAACCGCTCCCATGTATTTGTCATACGCCAAAATACATGCGGGTCTTTGAATGGGATCTCCTGATGTACGATCCACTCTCCCTGGAACTTCTACAAATGAAGCGTCGTGTATCGTTGTACACATGTGGACATCCCGTTTATCTTTCCACTTCAAAAGTTGCAGCGTGCCATTTGTCATTGCGACACTTTCGCCTTTTTTCAGCTTTACAGTTTTTAAATCAGCTGGGACACCCTTCCTATTCACACGCAATGTTCCACATGCACCTGTCTGTTGCTGATACAAGTCGTGGAACAAGACAGGTGATGTATAATAATTGTCCACAAATAATTTGTGACCTTTTCCCAGATAAGGGTTTATAAATCTCATAACTAGATCGTAGATTTTTCCTTTTTGGGAGGGATTTTCTGACGTTCCATGGTACAGCTCAAGCTGGGAGCAATAGCCATTGCTAGAGTCGCAGAGCATGAATAGCTTTACGCCAAACTTGTCGGGTTTGTTGGGCATGTATACACGGAATGAAAGATTCCCTCTCCAAGCTATCATGCCTTCATCAATGGCTAAATTTTCCCCAGGATAGTACAGGTCATTAAACTTGGTCTTGAAATGGTCATATACTCTTCTTATTTTGAAAATTGGATCATAGCCGTCCTGTCCGCATGCTACCTGATTGTCATTGTTGTTTAGATGAAACAATGACAACATCAGTAGAAATTTGTTCCTTGGCATGGTTTTTCCGAAGAAAGGAGTCTCCAGCATCTCATCTTTACTCCAGTAATCCTGTATATCATGATGCTGGACCAGTCCCATACCGATTACCATCGCTATGAATCTCTTCATGTCATCAGATGTTGCGTTCACCCACTTACGAAATCTTGACTGAGGTTTCAAGTTTTGGCCTTGTGGTGAATTGAAGAAATCTTGGGCATATTTGTTTGTTTCTTGCACAAGAATATTGTCAATAAAATCATCTGTAATATACAGTTTAAAAAAATCGATCATGTCTGCATGTTCAGGGATCTCAACATTGATTATTTTCTCACCTCGGAAACGCAAGTTACGAACGTCCATGTTTCCTTGCACCCAAGTGTCTTCAAAATCAGTTGTTCCTTCGTCATTTTCGAGCTCATCTACATCGAATCCTAAAAATTCCTCATCGGAATCATCCATAAATACTTCTCTAAATAAATCTCTGTTTTCAGGATCTACTTGCTGTAAAATCGCATTTCCATCGAGTACATCGTCAACGACCTCCATTTTGAATCTATGCATTAAACAAAGACGCGGTTTCAGTTTACAAATGCTATTTTTACAAAGGTATTCCCTTAAAACTAGCCAATGAAATCAAATATCTCAAAGGAAACTATTCTATTTTTAATATTTCGGCTCGGAGTGAATGGAATCCCGTTATTTCATTGGTTATATCGGGTAGAATACGTCATGTGTTTAAAGTCGATATAGTGACGACCGGCACTGAATGTAAAGCATGGCTGGGCTCAAAATATCGACGACCGGCAGCGAGAGCGCTTATCTCGGGGCCTCACTTTATCGACGACCTGCAGGACAAGGGTTAAGAGTGTGCCATCTTTAGATCTTACTCCGGTAGCTTTGTTTCGTTTGTTATTAGTTATTTGTTTGGTAAGTTGATATATCTCACTTAACCTGTTCTGTGATGCTGCTTCCTCTGCCTTGAAGGCTATGTCTTCAAGCCATTTCCTTCTATCAGCTCTAGCTTTGCGCTTGACCTCCTTATCTTTCTCCTGATATTGCTCTCTCTTTCGTTCTTTAATTCTTTCAGAGCTAGCTTGATTAATTTATTGTTTTATTTTCCTTCTTTCTTCTATTGCTGTTATTGTGGTATCTTGAATCCACTCTTTCTGTTTTCGTTTCTTATACCCAAGGATGTTTTCAGCACTCTCGTTGTATGCATTTGATATTTTTGTCCAATGACTGTCTACGGAGTCTTCGTTTTCACTTAAATTCTGAAAGCGATTTTTCAAATCCAATTGGAATGCCCTACATACAGTGTGAGACTTCAGCTTGTTGATATCATATGCTTTTTGTATGCTCTTACTTTGTTTTCTGTTCAGTTTTAGTTTCACTTTGCAGACAACTAGATGGTGATCGCTGTTTGCGTCTGCCCCTCTCATCGCTCTTACATCCTGCAATGATTTTTTATATCTACCATTAATGATGATGTGGTCCATTTGGTTCTTATCCCTGCCATTTGGTGACTCCCATGTGTACTTATGTATGTCTTTGTGCTTGAAAAGTGTTCCACCTATTACACAGTTGTTAAGTGCACAAAATTCTGCAAGTCTAGCTCCATTTTCATTCACAATTCCAACTCCATTGCAGCCCATTACTCTTTCCCAACCAGTATTAGATGTTTCGAATTTGGCATTTGCGTCACCCATGATGATAATCATATCATGCTTTGACCTGCTTATAAGTTGGTATTACTTTTTTCAAGAATCAGTTGACAATTTATAACGTTTTCAACTCTGTTTCAAACAATATTTTGTGAAATGCGGTGATATTTATTCATTTTCTCAACAAATCAATTTCAAGAACATACACTTAAGATGAATAAAATTATCAAGATCTGTAAATACTTGTACTTTATGCATATAATCATAGAATACATGAACAATATAATATGTCCAGTCAACATTAATCATAATAATCGTCGGAGTGCGAAGTTGTTAAAAAAATACTCTACATTACGCTGTCCAGAAAAATGCTTATCTTCTTGGGACTCGCCTATAAGTCGGATATAGAGTTTTGGACCAATTTTTAACTCCCAAAAATCCGACTTATAGGCGAGTATATACGGTAAATATAAACATCTTCCTTTGTGCTATTGATACTAAATTGAAACTAAATGGATAGAGCATGTGTAGGTAGTCTTTTACCAAAATTGTAAATTTGATGATCCCCAGAGTAAGGGTTCTGCCCCAGGGTGGGGCCAAACTTAGTATATACAGGTAACTCTCGAATTATCGCCACTCAATTCATCGCCATTTTCATTATAACGCCACATTTTTCTAGGAACATTTTTCCTGTTACTTAAAACTCTCGTTAAAATGCCAAATTCGCTATCGCCATTTGCCACAGTGTTTTCATTACAAAAGTCTTATTTCAACATGTTAATTATTTCGATAAATCGCCATGGGTGCACGTGGTCAGTGAAGCAGTAAATTGGTCATTATCAATCTCCGGCGTACACCTGGACAGAAGGATCCAAGTAATTGTTGCATTGAATAAACAAGAAAAATACTCGAGATGAACTGTAGTCAAGTTGTTTATACATCAAAGAAACACATTTCAATTTAGCTATGGCTTCGCCACGAAAGAGGGTCCTGTAAATTTCGATGAGAAAAAGCAAATCATTACGTACCAAGGACATCATCAAAAATGTACCCATCAGGATATTGCAAATTATTTTTCTGTTTTATGGGAAAAGGCTATATAAAAAGAAGGACAGTGGGCGACATGTTAGCAGCAAAGGATCACTCACTTACATAATTATTGTAAATAGAGGAAAGATAACTCTTACATATAAAAGAACGGTAACTCTATTTCTTCAAGATGGCAGTAATTCAATTCATCGCCAAATTCGTTATAATGCCATAATTTCATAAGAACAAAAGGTGGCGGTTTATCGAGAGTTGACTGTAGTATTTATTTGCTGATACTATATAAAATCTAAATGCATACTTAGGAATAGCAAAAAAGGATGTATAAAACATGGTGAATTTCATAACCCAGGGTTATGACTTCAGGATGAGTCCAAATTAGTCATATCTTTTGATGTTTTAATGTTAATTCACCTATTATTTAAAGCCTTTCATCAGTGTATGCACTTTTGGGGGCAGTGAAGTTTTAAGAACACATTTTGTTTTATACTGTTGCTGAACATTAGAATTTAGCTTAGATATTCAGAACAGGAAATTATTTTTAGATTTCATAGCCCATGGAAATAGTGATACTTTTTCACTAGTATTCAGGTGACCGATAAGGCCTGTGGGCCTCTTGTTTTTACCTTGCTACTCTAGCAATTTTGAAAATGTATTCATGGTAAATGTGTATAAACATAATTTTGAAGATCTTCTTCAGATAAATCTGCAATGAAAGGCATTTGACCAGTGGATCCATGTGTCAAGTTTGTTTATTGGTTGTGACTGTGACAAAGATGTTACTATTAAGGTTATAGCCAATAAGAGCTGGGGCAATGGAACCCTGGAAGATGCCCTTCCTGCACTTACAGTATTTTTAGGTCACCTGAATCACCCAGGTGAGTAATTGCCGTTAGTCTTCGTAATTGGTCTTCTCCGTGTGTTGTCCGTTAACAATTCTACATTTTCAACTTCTTGAAACTTCATGGCCAATTGTAATACAATTTATTATGTGAAGCATCTCAAGGATAAGAGGAATATAAATTGTGAAATTCATGGCCCCTTGGTCAGAAGTTCAGGTCCTATGGCCAGGAAATTCATGGCCCTTGGGTCAGGGGTTCAGGCCCTAAGGTGGGGCCAAAATGACCATAGAGTGAAAATGTATTAGATCTTAGAAAATCTATAGAAATTATTATGATGTCCATGAAGCTATCTACCTAAATTGTGAAATTCATGGCTCCTGGCCTTAGGGCAGGGTAAATATGTCCATATACTAGTAGTGAAATGTAAAGATAAATCATGACATAATATAACTCTCAATAGCTGGGCCCCGAAGATCGGGGGGGGGGGGGTATTCTTTCCGTGGGTATCAACATTTTTTACCCTGTGACCTTAACCTTGGAGTTTGACCTTCTTTTTATACACCCGTCATTAGACGGGACATAATTAAGTTATGACTCTGTCCGTGCATCCGTTCAGCTGGCTGTCCATGCCGGGACATGTTTTCCAGACTTTTTTCCATAACAGATGTATGTACAACTTTGAAATTTGGTCACAATATCTCCCTCAAGAATTGTAAGAGTGAGTTTGCATTTCAGCTGGATTGGTCCATCGTTGACCTACTTTAGGGCTATAAGTAGGTCAAACAGTTTTCCGGACTTTTTTTGTTACAGATACAGATATTGCCCTGAAATTTACACATAAGCTTCCTATTAGAGAAATACAAGTTCAGTTTGCATTTCGGCTGGATTGGTCTATCCGTCCGTGACCTACATTAAGACTAAAAGTAGGTCAAATAGTTTTCCGGGCTTTTTTTCATTACAGATACAGATATTGCCATGATATTTAGTCATAGGGTTCCTCTCAGAGGAATACAAGTTCAGTTTGCATTTCAGCTAGATTGGTCCACCCTTGAACTACTTTTTGGAAAAAATAGGTCAAACAGTTTGCCGGGCTTTTTTTCATTATAGATACAGATATTGCCCTGATAATTATTCAAAGGCTTCCTCTCAGAGGAATACAAGATCAGTTTGCATTTCAGCTGGATTGGTCCACCCTTGACCTACTTTTTGGAAAAAATAGGTCAAACAGTTTGCTGGGCTTTTTTTCATTATGGATACAGATATTGCACTGATATTTATTCAAAGGCTTTCTCTCAGAGGAATACAAGATCAGTTTGCATTTCAGCTAGATTGGTCCATCCTTGACCTACTTTTGGACTAAAAATAGCTCAGACAATTTTCCGGACTTTTTTTCATTATGGATACAGATATTGCCCTGAAATTTAGTCAGAGGCTTCCTCTTGGAGGAATACAAGTTCAGTTTGCATTTCAGCAGGATTGGTCCACCCTTGACCTACTTTTTGGAAAAAATTAGGTCAAACAGTTTTCTGGGCTCGAAGGGACTTTAGGTTTGCGCTCTGTCGGTCTGTCCGTCAATCCAGTTTTCCGCACTTTTTTCTCTGTTCTTGCAGATATTTATTTTCTATTTGTTGTGTCGCTTTGCCATAACAAGTTACAGATAAAGTTCGTATTTCGTCTCGGTCCGTTGATTTTTCACTTCGTTATGGCCCTTGGACTTAGAAAAATAGCATAAATTATCAGTTTTCCGGACTTTTTTTGGTTGTGCTAGCAGATATTCATTTGATATTTGGTACATTGCTTTGTCATAATACGTTACAGTTTGAATTTGGTCTTGGTCCGTTGATTTTTCACTTAGTTATGGCCCTTGGACTTGGAAAAATGGCATGAATTATCAGTTTTCTGGACTTTTTTTGGTTGTGCTTCCAGATATTCATTTGATATTTGGTACATTGCTTTGCCATAACAAGTTACAGATCAAGTTTGAATTTGGTCTCGGTCAGTTGATTTTTTACTTAATTATGGCTCTTGGACTTAGAAAAATGGCATGAATTATCAGTTTTCCAGACTGTTTTTGGTTGTGCTTGCAGATATTCATTTGATATTTGGTACATTGCCATAACAAGTTACAGATCAAGTTCGAATTTCATCTTGGTCCATTGATTTTCCATGAAGTTATATGGCCCTTGGATGCAGAAAAATAGTATGAATTCTCTGTAGATAAGAATTAAGAATACTACACTCTTAAAACTTCTAACATAGTAATACAACAATATAGCTAAATTATTAATGATCATCTACATGTCGCAGTTTATTGACTTGGTTAAAGACCTAAACCTAATTATGAATTTGTCTTTTTTCTTGGTCTAGTCTCTACTCGAATAGTAGTTGATTTCCAACCATTCCTATCCTGGTTCCCCAATTTTCCCTTTTACCATAACCTACATAATGAACTTTGAATATTTTTGTGGTACAGTAATTTTTGCAACCAGTAGGGGACTATGTATTGCCATGCAATACTCTCAGAATCCTTGTTTTCATTACAGATACAGATATTGCCCTGATATTTAGTCAAAGGCTTCCTCCCAGAGGAATACAAGTTCAGTTTACATTTCAGGTGGATTGACCCATCCTTGACCTACTTTTGGACTAAAAATAGGTCAGACAGTTTTCCTGGCTTTTTTTCATTACGGATACAGATATTGCCCTGATATTTAATCAAAGGCTCACTGGCTGAAGGGCGTATATATTGTACCATT
>NC_079168.1:61994303-62051803 GCF_947568905.1 Ostrea edulis | reverse complement strand
TTAAAGAGTAAATGTAAATATTTGATTATGAGCTGGTATTTCCTGTATGATTTGTAGTAATGAGGCTGGGAAAGAAAGCCAAGGAAAGTGAATCTAAGAGTCAGATTGTGGAGGGAATCAACCGCTTGATTTGTACCACCAAAACTCAGAGCTACTCCCTAAAAGGTATGTATTTTTTTAGACTATGTACCATGAGCATGCCCAGGTCCAAATGTCGCAAATTTGACTTTGACCTTCGTAATTGACCTTAATCAGTTACATTACTTCCGTATTTAGTTTACAAAGTATTAAGTTTCTGTTTTGTATAGTTGAAGTTTTGGATTGACAGACTTCAAATGTCTTCACTTATGGGGCATAGTAACAGATCAACAAATGGCCATATCACTCACCTGAGTCACCTTGGCTCATATCTAAAGATTTTCCCTATATATATTGGCTTATAAAACTTTGATCCCTATTGTGGCCCCAACCTACTCCTGGGGGCCATGATTTTACTAAACTTGAATCTGCACTATGTCAGATAGCTTTCGTGTAATTGTAAACTTTTCTGGCTCAGTGATTTTTCATAAGAAGATTTTTAATGATTTTCCATATACATTTGTATGCAAAAACTTTAATCCACTACTGTAACCCGGCCCATCTTACCCCCGAGGACCATGATTTTTACCAACTTGAATCTGCACTATGTCAGGAAGCTTCCATGCAAATGTATATGTCTTTGGCCCAATGGTTCTTAAAAAGAAGATTTTTTTTAAAAATCTATTTAATGGTATGTAAAATTTTGATCCCCTATTGTGGCCTCATCTTAGCCACAGAGGTCATGAGTTTAACAAACTCGAATCTGCACTATGTCAGGAAGCTTTCATGTAAATATCAGCTTTTCTGCCTCAGTGGTTCTTGAGAACTTTGATCCCCTATTGTGGCCCCATACTACCCCCAGGAGCCATCATTTTAACAGACATAAATCTGCACTATGTCAAGAAGCTTTCATGTAACTATCAGCTTTTCTGCCTCCGTGGTTCTTGAGAAGAAGATTTTCAAAGATTTTCCAAATATATTTGTATGTAAAACTTTGATCCCCTATTGTGGCCCCATACTACCCCCAGGGGCCATGATTTGAACAAACATGAATCTGCATTATGTCAGGAAGCTTTCATGTAAATATCAGCTTTTATAGCTCAGTGGTTCTTGAGAAGATTTTAAAAGATTTTTCCTATATATTTGTATGTAAAACTTTGTTCCTCTATTGTGGCCCCATACTACCCCCAGGGGCCATGATTTTAACAAACTTGAATCTGCACTATGTCAGGAAGCTTTCAGGTAAGTCTCAGCTTTTCTGGCTCAGTGGTTCTTGAGAAGAAGATTTTAAAATATTTTCCTATATATTTATATGTAAAACTTTGATTCCCTATTGTGGCCCCATCATACCACCTGGGGGGGGGGGGGGGGGGGTCATGATTTTCACAAACATGAATTTGCATTATGTAAGCTTTTCTGGTCTAGTGGTTCTGGAGAAGAAGATTCTTAAATGACCCCACCCTATTCTTGCAATTTTGTGAATAAACTTGAAAGCCCTTCACCCAAGGATGCTTTTAGCCAAGTTTTTGGTTATAATTGGCCCAGTGGTTCTGGAGAAGAAGTCGAAAATGTAAAAAGTTTAGAGACAAGACAGACAGACGATGGACAACAGCTAGGCAATCAGAAAAGCTCACTTGAGCTTTCAGCTCAGGTGAGCTAAGAAGTAGTCTATTTATACTAGATGCCATCAAAACTTATTTGACAGTAGTTTTTATGCTTTCTCTTCATCATTTTTCAGTCATGGTAGATGGTGTGGAGTGGACCGGGGTGAAATTTTTCCAGTTGTCAACTCAGTGGCAGACCCACATCAAACATTTCCCAATCTCCATCCACATCAACCCTGACCCTGTCTGATTCCTACATATAAGCATGTCTCACAGTCAGCCACCATCAAGGTGCATCCTGGGAAATTTCCTTTGAAGGAGTTTTGTATTTCAGGGCTTCCCTCTTTTATCAGAGATTTTATACGATAGAGTATTTGAATGAAGTCAACATGTTGTATTTTGCTTACCAGTGTATTTGCCAGATTTCCTTAGTTCTTGACAACAATTTGTGATAATTCTCACCAGTGACAGTATGGTGTAGACAAATGCTCGCACGTCTACATTAAACAGAAATAGCGCTTTGACTGCTTCGCTGTTTATGAGATCACAACTACACTGATCAGTGGGTGTTTGGCACCAGGTGCTTTAGACTTTCAAACAAATTATTTTGTGTATATACATGTATATATTCTTATTTTTAAAAATGAATCAAGATGGATGATACTTTTACTTTTTAACTTCTGCAATCAAATGTTGCGTATTGTACACAAATTGTTTCTTTTGGTATCATTTTTGATGCTGTACATTTGCGTCACACCAGGAAAGTGCAATCTGTGTTTTAAACACATAGACTCTGACGTAGGTCTGAATAAAAAGTTTAATAACTAGGAAAAATTTATGTGCAGATTCACAATTATCAGGTTGATGATGTAAAAAGTATTTTGAATTACAAATTATTGTTACATACATGTTACAGAGACTGGATGTGTTGTAAAATGAAAACTGCAGGCACAGTCAAGCTAAAGACAAGATTAGTGTATAGTATATTGTAAATTTTGTTCTGAAGACCAAGTGATACTGGTGTGTTTGGTAGAGCTTGGTAGTGTTAGATTCGGGATTATTAGCTTCTGTAAGAAGAAAGGTTAGTACATGCATTGTTATGGTAACATTATTTTTGTGAAGATCCTTTTCACTCCCTTGAAATGTATATTGCAACTTCATTTATATTTTAAGGAACTAAAAGATTTGTTATATGAAAATGCATTGTAATTATATGGTAATTTCACTTACCATTAGTTGTAACCTTGAACAACTTCACATAACTGAACTTCCACATGTAATGATTGTCAGTCTTAGTTTGTCTCATTGTGCTAAGTGCTGATTAAAGGCCAGTAAACGGTGAATTGTCTCCCTGTATATTTCTCACTATTTCACTCTAATTTACCCGAGTCATCTTTTGTCAAATTGAAAATTGTCCATATGCTGTTGTGTATTATCAACCTATTAATTTTGTTTGAAAAGGATTGTGCTGGTAAACATTTATATACTTAACCAATATGAAGTAGGAAATCACTATTGCATTTATAGGTCACCTGAGTGAACTCGGGTAACCTATTGCAATTGGTTGTTGTTGTGCATTAACAATTGAACATTTTTAACTTTTTTTTTATAACTACTATTCCAATTCTTATCAAATTTGGTAAGAGGCATCCTGGGGACAAAGGAGACATAAATTGTATATTTCAGGACTCTTACACCCCTGGGGCCTAAGGGGCAGGGCAAAAACTGCCCAAAATTGACCAATTTTCTAAAATCTTCTCTAGAACCGCACAAGTGTAAGAAAAACTAAATGCATAGTGATAGAGAGCAGGAAGGCCCCTACCAAAATTGTAAATTTCATGATCCCCAGGGTAGGGGTTTTGACCCTAGGGTAGTACATGCAAAAACACTAAAATAACATCTTCTTTACTGTTATTGATACTAAATTGAATCTAAATGAGTATTTAGAAAGAGCAGGTAGTCCTTTACCAAAATTGTAAATTACATGTCCCTAGGGGTAAGGGTTTGGTAACAGGGTGGTGTAATAATTATGATAATGATTTGAAGGACTTATTTAAGTTTGCTGATACTGGACATGTATAAAATCTAAATGCATACTTGGGAATAGCAGAAAAAGATGTATCAAACATGGTGAATTTCACAATCCAGGGTTATGACTCTAGGAAGGGTCCAAATTAGTCATAACTTTTAATGTTAATAAACATATTATATTATGTTAAGCCTTTCATCAGTGTATGCACTTTTGAGGGCATAGAAGTTTTAAGAACACATCTTCTTATACTTTGTTGGAGGTGGGGGAGGGGGGGTGTATACTGGAATCAGGTTGTCCGTCTGGTCTGACGCAATGGTTTCCAGGCTCTAAAGCGTTACCCTTTCCACCTATAGTCACCATATCATACCTATGGACTACCCATGGGATGAAGATATTCCCTATCAATTTTAGGGTCAAACATCATGCGCACTTACATCAAAGTAGCAATATGGTTTCTGGGCTCTAAAGCGTTATCCTTTCCACCTACAGTCACCATATCATACATATGGACTACCCATAGGACAAAGATGTTCCCTATTGAATATGGGGTCCAAAGGTCAAGGTCACTGGACATCGAAAAAGCAATATGGTTTCTGGGTTCTAAAGCATCCTTTCCACCTACAGTTACCATATCATACATATGGACTGCCCATGGGAGGAAGATGTTCCCTATCGAATTTGGGGTCCAAAGATGAAGTTCACTGGACATCGAAGTAGCAATATGGTTTCCAGGCTCTAAAGCGTTATCCTTTCCACCTACAGTCACCATATCATACAAATGGACTACCCATCGGACGAACATGTTTCCTATTGAATTTAGGGTCAAAAGCTCAAAGGTCAAGCACACTCCTATAGAAGAGACTACCCAAGGTTTTGTCATGCCCTTTCTTTTTTACATTCAGAAGAAGTAATTTATACCTATTAACAACACCCTTTGGGAGATTGAGGTAAGGTAGGGGGGGTATTCTTAGTGAGCATTGCTCACAGTGCCTCTTGTTTTATACTGTTGCTGAATATTAGAATTTAGCTTAGATATTCAGAACAGGATTTTTTTTTCTAGTTTTCATAGCCCTTTGGAGTAGGGATACTTTTTACTAGTACTCAGGTGACAGATAAGGCCTGTGGGCCTCTTGTTATACCTTGCATCAGTATTGTTCAAACTGTCCCTGACCCCCTGATCTGAGGTGTTCTCCACAGTGATAGTATGGGATTATATCACCAGGAACCTCAAACATCATCTAGAATATACCCAACCAAGGAATTTGTAGTTTCAATTTCCTTTTGCAATGAAATTTCATCATGTTTCCTTTTTTTCAGCAGAATTTCATTACATGTCGGTTTTCCTTCAAACAAGCGTTGTTGTTTGTCATTTTTGTTGTTGCATATTTTGCTGCCTGACATTAAGATTTTGTAGAAGTGAGATAGTTATATCACAAATTGAGGTGAAACTCTTTGTGGTGCAGAGGAAAATGATTGTGTACTTCATTATCTTTTGTATTTGCCTCAGATCATTATTTTAAACGATGTCTTAACACAATGTTTTAAGGAACATGCACTACTGTGTTCAGCGTTAGGGTAGTGATTGCATGGGTCATTGAAATTGATGAATCTATGAATTTTTTTTTATTTTTATATATTTTGTTGTTGACAATATCTGTAACTCATTATGAAAATATCGTATATGGTTTTCACAGAAATTATGATGCTACAGTTGTCATAGTAACCCCTCTTGTTGACTTTCTGTAATAAATGGTACATGCGCCGTTTCAGATGGCGTTTAAAGCTGATACAAAAAGAGTACGTGATTCAAATTTTATATCAAATTGAAGTTAAAGCCTTAATTGATATAATATAAGATGACCATTTATTTTCATACGAAGTAGAAGCACAGCAGCTTATGAGCAATTTCGCTATTTTTAGAAGGCAGTTCTTCACCAAAGCAGACGTATTTTCACCCCCTGAGATATAAATTTTATACCCCCCCCCCCCCCCGCGCAACAAAGTAGTGGGGGGGGGGGGTATACTGGAATCGGGTAGTCCGTCTGTAGACGCAAAGGTTTCTGGACTCTAAAGCATCCTTTCCACCTACAGTCACCATATCATGCATATGGACTACCCATGGGACGAAGATGTTCCCTATCGATTTTGGGGTCCAAAGGTCAAGCTCACTGGACATGGAAGTAGCAATATGGTTTCTGGGCTCTTAAGTGTTATCCTTTCCACCTACAGTCATCATATCATACATATGGACTACCCATAGGACGAAGATGTGCCCTATCAAATTTAAGGTCAAGTGCATTGTAACAATATGATTTCCGGGCTCTAAAGTGTTATCCTTTCCACCTACAGTCACCATATCATACATATGGACTACCCAAGGGACGAAAATGTTCCCTATTGAATTTGAGGTCAAAGGTCAAGTGCACTCCTATAGAAGAGACTACCCAAGGTTTTGTCATGCCCTTTCTTTTTTATACGCCCATCTTAAGACGTCCGTATTATGGTATGGCGTTCATGTCCGTCCGTCTGTTAGCTTTTTCGTGTCCGACCCGTAACTTAAATACTACAAGGCCTAGAATCATCAAACTTTGTCTGTAGATACATCTTGGGTAGAAGGTGTGTCGCACATTAAAACCAGGTCACTGTGACTTTTCATTAAGAAGATATGGCCATATATGGCAAAAACTTGTCCGGCTCATAACTTGAAAACTATTAGACCTAGAATCACCAAAATTGGTCAACTAATGCATCTTAGGCAGAAGGTGTGTCGCATCATACTTTAAGGTCACTGTGACATTTAATTAAGGTGATATTTTAAAAAAAATGTTTTAATGGGTACAATCTATACTGTTAACAATATATGACGGGCGTATCATGTGCCGTGGCGGTGCACTTTATTTATAACTATTAAAAATAACAACGCCCTTTGGGAGATTGGGGTAAAAGGGGGTATTCTTGGTGAGCATTGCTCGCAGTTCCTCTTGTTACATATGTTTTAATATGTTAGGAATTTTTCCTGAAAGTATCAATATTGGTTTTTAGGATTACTATGGTGCTTATGAGCACTATAATTACCCCCCTCCCCGCTTTATATAAATGCTGCAGGTACAGGTGATAATACGATAAATATGCACCTTACATGCATTTATTTTAACTCGTATTAAAACTATAAAAAGGTTTTGATGTTTATTATTGAATTTATTCCACATAGAATGATGGTGCTGTTGCTTTGGAGATGTATGTATTACTTTCTGTTTGAAATTACTTGTATTTGTATACATGCTCTGTAAATGTATGTCAAAAACGCGGGGAAATATAATACAGCCGATGTAAACTGTGCATATTACTTGTGACGTGGGTTGTTTTTTTTTCTCCTTCCAAACCAACCGATTATCAGCAACAAAACTTTCTTATTTTTTTTATATTACAAGAATTAAGTGAACTAATTGAGCAAAAGATATTAACAGCGAATGTCAGACATTTCGGCCCAAAGACATTTCGGACCATTGACATTTCGGCCCCTTGACACTTCGGCCCAAACGTTTCGGCCCCAAAAAAATTGGACCCTTCGGCCCAAAGACTTTTCGGCCCAAGACACTTCGGCCCTCATTTTTTTTGGTATGAGACACTTCGGCCCATATTTTTCATTTTGCTAACATCACCCATATTATTGCGTTTCCACAACATTATAGTAAATTGACACTTCGGCCCAACGACACTTCGGCCCAATGACATTTCGGCCTAAATGTTTAATAATGACAGTCATGGGTCAATTCCTTTGGTTTTTATATTTCGTCACTTCGGTCCAGACGTTTCGGCCCAAATTTTTGAGACACTTCGGCCCAATTTGTTTTTAAAACTGAGACATGTCGGCCCATTATACGTTTTATTATTCTGCTTTATATATCACACATATTTCTTTTTAAAACAACATCATAGTATATCGGCCCATTTTTTAAAAAGACGAGCACTGACACATGATTAAATAGTTTCTAGTGTTTGGCATAAACCATCTATATGTAAACAAAAACAAGACGCGGGCCTTGTTTACGTAACGATGAATTTTGAGTATGATATCTTGCTTGTAACTCAACAGCTACATTAAATTCTAACTTTGGCTGGCCATTAAAAATACTTTAGTTAAGCATTGTAAACAGTAGAAATGGAAAAATAGGGTTTGAAAATTTTCAGCTCAAATCGTGTCCATGCCCTTTTAACAAACGATTCACTGCTAACAACACACTCATTGGATACCTCGCAATTTGCTGGGGTGTCCTATATTTTATTATTTTCTCTCTGGGACTTGGGCGTTATTTGACGCCGTCGTTGTTCCCAATCTTTATTTTATCCATTCATACATACATACATACATACATACATACATACTGAATGACACTCACTTACAAAACTAATATATATCATAAGACATCATCCAGGGAAGTAATCTTCCTTGTCAAATTTATAAAGTTATATAAAACCTTTGACAGTTTGTCATCTCTCTGTAATAAGAGTTTTGCCCAGTAACCCAACATTCTGGTTTTTGATATTTTTAGGTATATAAATAACTTGTCTTAGAGTTCTTGACCTATTACAGACAGTCCTGTAATATTTTTGTCAATGAAAAACTTTTCTAAATCGTTCAAATAAATGACAAAAAGAAACGGATACAAAATAATATTTCCCATTAATCGCTCGTTTGGTAAATATAATATAACATTGAATATTTTCACACATGAACTTACTAGTTTATCAATTTTCAATAGCTTTCTTGACTTCGTCGTCAGTAACTTTTGCATTTATAATATCATCAATATGTTCACGTTCCTTTACATCAACATGCGGGAACTCCCCTCCACCATAATCGGCTTCAAGCAGATCTCTAAAGTATTTGAAAAGAGTATTTATATCTATTTATTCCTACACTTTGTCTTCTGATTGCCAATGATTAATTTCCAAAATTCTCTTGGATTATAGCTTTTTAATTTATCAATGTTTTCCTTCATTTCTTTCCTTTGTTCCCTTATGGATTTTAAAATATATATATTTTTTTTCTAGTATATAATGATAACATTATGTCATTAGTTGTTAGGATCCTGACCACTATATTGCAACTTTATATCATTAGTGGATATTGTATCATCAATGGTTACTACATTATTTCTTCATATATACCAAATAATATTGTTGTTCTGTCAAAAGATAAAGATATTCTAAACTTGTATAAAAGTCCCTCTTCAATATCATTCCAAATCTCCTTTACTAGATAACACTCAGCAAATAGATGTTCACTTGATTCAATTTCATTATTGCAGAAACAACATGTTGGGGATTCTTTAATCTTAAGTTCATATAGATATGAATTTGTGAGAACTATTCTATGTAAAATTTGGAACTGTGACCAATATAATGAAGAATTAAAAACAAATTATATAAAATCCAAAGGAATTGACCCATGAATGTCATTATTTAATATTTGGGCCGAAGTGTCGTTGGGCCGAAATGTCACTGGCCGAAGTGTCAATTTACTATAATGCTGTGGACACGCAATAATAATGGGTGATGTTAGCAAAATGAAAAATATGGGCCGAAGTGTCTCATACCCAAAAAATGAGGGCCGAAATGTCCAACTTTTGGGCCGAAACGTCCGACTACCTTAACAGCAAGTGCTAGCTGTTTTCAGAACTACATTCTTTCTGATTTCTCTTATCGTCCACGTTACATATTGAAGACTCCCTCGATTTCCTCTTAGCTGACGATCTCAAAGTGGACGATGGAAATATTTGAAGCAAAATAAAGTGTTTAAAATGTATAGTGTATGTAAAGATATGATGGGAATTATCAATATTTTTTGCTCAAACGATGCGTTTACGTAACCTGTTTCCTCGGCATAACGGTTTCCCTTGGATATTATATATTTAGCATTTTAAATTTATATGGACACTGTATACATGTTATGAAATTTATAACACTATATATTTTAATTTTAATAGGCCTGGTGGTTTGTGAATTAAATTTACGTTTTGTAAGACTGAAAATTAACGGTAGCAAGGTTTTACATGTATTATGGAGACTTAAACTATGACTATCATTTAAAATATAATTAAAACGTAAGGGATTTTTTATTTCTATTTTTTTTTTTACTTCTATATTTCTAAACATATTTTCACTTTAACCTGCGTCTGGTTATATCTGACAAGTCTTTATTTCCACCGGCTGTCATAACTAATGCTCAAGCGTGTGATGTATTCCGGAATCAGAAACGAAAATAGTCTCTTTAGATACTACATGAATAAACCACGTGATGCCTTGCAATCACTACCTTAAACGCCATAGAAAAAATTGCTTGCCAAAATGTTTGTTGAGAATTACCATGTATACAGTTACTGATTCTGAAATCTTGTGATGGTGCACTGAAGTTGTTTCATCTGTTATTTCTTATTTTTGAAACTAATAGCTCTATTTGTATGGTAATGTACCATAAAATGTTGCTGTAGATTTTAATGGTATTGTAGGTTTATTGTGTGGCATTATGTATATCAATGTCTCTGAGTACACTAGTCAGAACTCTCGGTATGTGTCCTCAATTAGTACCGTTAGGAACTGTAGAGTTGATCCTGTTGTAGTTCACGATCAATGTCTGTACCACAAAATCTTTTATTGCAGGTGGTCTGCTAAAATTTGGTTTTCATAAGTCGACGTACTAGTCAAAAAAGTTTTAAGTCGATATGACTGGTATACAAATTTTTTATTCGACACATTTTAGAAAAGGAAATTTTAGACATGCATGAATATTTTTTATTTGTTGGTAGACCTGGAATACATTTTGCTAATGATAATATTTCCAACATTTTGTGTTCAGATATTGCGTAAAGTTTCTGAAAACTATAAGTGACATTAGAAATTTTGACTTTTATTTCATGATTTTCTGCAATAAATTTGAGATGTTAATTTGCATATTTTAGCAAATTAAATTTTAGAATCAATTCAAGACTCGATATAAATCTTGCTTGTAATATGCATTGCATGTAAAATTTTATTCTTACAGTTGTATTGATTATTTTGCTTTTCTTATGAAAACTTTTTACACAGTATTATGCAACAAATATAGTCAGGACGTGTGCTTTGTGACAGAGAGAGGAACATGACTCTCTGTAGTGCATGTTTTATTACGATTATTTTTACAATAGCCAGCTATATCGGATTTGTTATTTTGTATTATGATTTTGGGATGCACTGCAATATGATGACTGCCAGACCTGATGTCACCCAGTGCAAAGTTGTTGTCACCTGTACTTAAATAAAAAGTGAATAACCAGGTTGCTGAGTTATAGGTCTTAAATCTGATCTACCATATGAAGGGGAATAACATCATACCCCCTGTAAAACACTCTAATGGTTACATCATTACCCTCTGTAAGCATTCCAAATGATTACATTATACCCCCTGCTGGACACCTTGAATGACATTTCCCCTGCTAGACACTCTAATGGCATGTAATATAGGAAAATTTATGGCTTGACTGCGAATCGAACCCGGGACCCCTTATATAGCCCGAACTACTACGTTTTTCCTCCCTCCTTAAAGCTGACATGAATTAATAAATATAGTATAATTCTATATGTCCGCCATATTTCTCTGCTAATCCGCCATATTAGTTGGATATTCTATTGTTATATGTATCAGGGTTCGCATGGTATATATAAGGGGGCGAGTTTTGCTACGCTTCACTTCACATCAGTGTCTTCGATTTACCTGTGCGGGTAGCTTCGACAGGTAACACGTACATCTCCGATACTAATTTATAGGACATCAAGAAGAAATGAAATCACGTTTTGGAACACAACTCAGTGCTCAAAATTACAAAAAACATATCGTACAGTAGTAAATCATTCTAAAAGCTTTGGATAAATAAATATAGAATGCCTTTTCTTTATCTGAATGTACGTACATTTGCAGTAAATATGTCAAAACTATACAAAAACGCGGAGAAATATTTCATCTATTATCTATTGATAACCCCGCGTTCGTACAAAGACCTATGGAGATCGAAGGTTTGATGTAACAGCTGCCACACTATGGAACAGTTTACCGAGAGACATCCATTCGTGTGGCACTGTCAAAAGTTTTAAGACAAACCTCAAAACATATCTTTTTAGGAAATCTTATAACCATATTTTGTAATATATTCTTTTTTAAAGTAAAGGCTGGTTTGTCGCATGAACTCGTAATGTTTAAATTGTTTTATTTGGATGTTATATTTTATGCTCTGATTAATCTTATCATGTTTTACATTTTACATTGTTAAAGCGCTTAGAGTAATTACAAATTATATAATGCGCTATATAAATGCCGCACATTATTATTATTATTATTATTATTGATAAAATGGATTAAGCAAAGAGTATAAAATCTCTACCATTCACACTTACTTCAAGCAAAATGCAAATACATAAATACTACTGTACTTATGCACGTCACATGTATGCTCGCCATGAAAACGCATCGAATGCGGACGACTATTTACCTGGGTCTACTCGTAATATCTGTAAAGGAGATGTATGTGTACACTTGTCGAAAATACTCTAAGTAGAAGTAAAACTCCCTTTATTTGCATAATCCATGAAACATAACGATAAACTCCATTCGTATTCCAACAGTAAATACCATTGTACAGACTGCGACACACTTAGCCCGTGCCGATCAGCTATCTTCAATGAGGGGAAGTATCAGAGTATAATATTTACCTTGTATTGTGCATGAATCCTTATACCGTATGATTTACTGGTCAGAGTATTGCAGATTTATAAATCAGGAAATCATTTAGGTACTTAAGACTGATTCTATGTAACTATCAAAATTCAGTGGCCACGGTATGTCACAGATTTTGATGAAACTTTGTGTGTAACAATATTATGATAGATATAAAACAAAAAGGACATGCAAAGGTTTGACTTAGCAACGGTTGCCATGGAAACCGATCCTCTAACAACAGCTGGACAAGATATGTACATGTATGTTATACATGTATTTTGAATAATCAAAAATTAAACGCTATTGTTTATAAAAACAACAATTGTAAAAATTATTTTGAGCTAGGTTTTAGCTTTTAGAATTTTTTTTGTATTTATTTAATCCTTGAAAACAATAGAAATAATTATTTTTATGATGTATAAGGGTTTGATATATGTAATTTTTAGAGAGGGATAAAATATATTTGCCCAGTCATTTGGTGTAAACTCACATGCTAGTAAAATGTATTGAATCTTACTTTTAAAAAGTACAGAAACACATTTGTGGAGAAACCAAAGATAAACACATAAACCAGTAGTTTCCTCTGGTGCACAAACCAAAATACACCAGAAAGAGTTATTGCCCTTTGTAACACTCTCTTGTATTGGAGATATGAACAGCCTTCATTTGTTTTCAGTATGGCAGGAGGTGGAAATTTAGTCTCGTGCAACCAGACACTCTGTTTTTTCCGTAAATATCCGAAGAGCAGAGAGTCTGGTAAAGATACGCGATAACGTTTGTAACGTCAGAACGAGGCTTACCAAAATTTCGGTATTTAATTTGATTGGTTGATTCAACACACCTTCAAAATAATGACTACCGAAGAAATTTGTAATAGATTGAATTTGCCGTTTTAGCTTAAGGATTTACAACTAGAGTGTTTATAAAAACTTTTGTAAAAGGAAAGGATTTATTTGCTGTTCTACCGACGGGAAATGGTAAAACCGTTTTATCAAAATTACTTTAGGAGGCAAAAGTGAAAGTACAATTTCCAGCTGACAAAGAGCGTAATTTCTTTTATTGTACATGTAGTAATGATTTTCCCATTAGTATCACTAATGAAGGATCAACTAATTAGCATCAAATTTCGGAATTGACTGTTTATGTCAGAGAGAATCCAATGGAAACTAAATTAGCGCTCCCTAGCGGTAACAGTTATTATCGCGTGTCTTTACCAGACTCTCTGCTCGTCGGAGATTTACGGAGACAGCCGAGTGTCTGGTTGAACGAGACTAGTGGAAATTGAGTTTTTATTCAATTTGTTCTTCAGAAGTTTATCAATATCAGATGCTCTTTGTTCACTTAATTCACTACCACGATCTTTATCTTCAATTGTGCTAAAGGATTCCGGTTTATTTCATAGAATACAAATCCGTTTGATCTTTGCCATAGTCACCGGACTCTAGCATCCAATCGTCTACGTATTCGTAGAAAAAGTAAATGTTGTGGAATTTAACGCTTTATTACATCACATCCGACTAAAAAAATGACCAGGGAAACAGAAGGCTGACAGACATATTCATAGAAAGTATGAAAAAGCCCTGCCTCTTGCCGTGTTGGAACTTGTATTGACGTAAGTATTCTATTTGATTTAGAATCCAAATTCTAAAGTAAAGGCTGAATAAAATGTATCAGAAAATTTGGCTTATAGTAAACATATGAGAACCCCAATGTATTTTATACTGCCAGCCAAGGCTAGTCAGCTATAGGGGTATACATCTAGACTGAACATTGTAAGTAGTCCTGTCATTTACTGCATGGGTGTACAATATAGAATATATTCATTCTCATTTTTTTTAGTCGGATGTGATGCAATAAGTATGTCCCCTACCTAACATTCACTCAGGGAGTTTCCTATCACATTTACACAGAGTTCAGGATCTGTAAAATTGGGGAATACTTATAAAATAATGTTTCATGTGGACATTTTCAAAAGGATTAGGTTTAATTTATGATAATACATGTAATCCTAAGTGATGACCTCTCTCTCTCTCTCTCTCTCTCTCTCTCTCTCTCTCTCTCTCTCTCTCTGACTGTCAAGTTTACAATAAAAACAAACATGTGAATGTCCTGTGTGCATTCTAGATAAAGATTGTTAAAATCATATATATTGGTGAGCCAGGCTACCTTCAAGTTTGTTTACCTGTGGTAACCCCCCACTAATATGTGATGGTTCTAATCTACAGACGAAATCACACAAATACTATTATGATTTAAAGTTTTCTCATCTCTGTAATTATGAACTTTAGGACACTTGATTTGGAAAAATCAAATGATGAAAAATTGATGACTTTGAATTGGGTCCTGTAACTGGGCCCTCAAATTTTAATACATGTAGGTCCTGTCAACTGAAGTAAATCAAAAAATATTAAATGTAAATTGTAAATATTCAAATACTTTTGAATTCTTACTTTTTCATCCAATAATCACATATTTTGGCCAAAGTACATGACCACTATTTTATGTAATGAATGTGTGCTTTTCTGTGTTTCAGCTGTATGAGCATCATACTGTGCAACTCACCTAAAGAAAGTTGCTGACTTTGAGGAGGTAAATATTCAGCTTGAATACATACACATTGAGTACATAATTTGAAATTCAAATTTGAATCCCAGTATTATAAATCCTAAAACAAATTAATAGATGTGGGGAATGTGGTACATTGGGTTTAGTTTCTTGGTTATAGAGCCTGCATGGAAACTGAATTCTCTAGAATAATCACATGAGACCATCCATTTTTTATGCGACATGATGACTTGAAACGTTTTCATCACAACTTCCTAAAAAAAATTATACTTCACTTAATTAGCATACTCAAAAAGACTAGTTGTTTTGTTGCCAATGACGCACATATATATGTACACATGTGTATGAGCTCAGTATCATTTGTAAAAATGATTAATTCTAATTAGGTCAATGTTGAGAATCACTCAAGTGACCTACATGTTGCTATTTGTCTGCGTCAGTCATCATAAGACGTTAATTGAACATTAATATTTTTTCTTGATAACCACCCTTCCAATTCTTTTCAAATTTCTTTTAAGCCTCTTTGGGACAAGGGGAATTAACATAGATTGTAAGACTCTGGATTGACGGTACTTTTAAAAATGCTCTATAACAAAATTGAGAATTTTGTTTTATACCCCCATCACACTAGGCCACGTTCGCACTACGACCATGTAAAAATTGATGATCGTAGTGCGATCGGGTACGTCGTAGTAAGAACGTAGTAAGGTCTTTATGGTCGTGGAGCAACTTTGAACATGCTCAAAACAAACGTAGTGCGGTCGTGGTCAAATTTGATCGTAGTGGAAGCGTAGTAAGGACGTACTAAGGTCGTATTTAGATCGACATGGTCGTAGTAGCATCGTAATGGGATCGTGATGCAGAAGAAACCGACTGCACTGCGATTCCACTACGCTCTCTATACGACCATCCCGTTTTCACTACGTTTTCTTCACGATTCCGCTACGATCACGGCACGTCCATACTACATGTATGTTGTTGAAGACTGTAGTAAGTTTTTACCAAGATCATCCCGTCCTTAATACGTCCTCACTACGATTTCACTGCGCGCAAGCCACGACCGAATCACGTTCTGTTCTCCCCCACACACTGGTATAAAAACTGAACAAAAGTTGCATATGACCATTGCTTCTTTGGAATCATGGAAAGGCCAGACCAAGAAATGTTGATGGAGATGTTGATGCATATTCAGTATATGGCACTTAACGACCAAGCTGCTATATTGTTACTTAGGCGAAGGAGGAGGAGAATCGTAAGGCAGCGTAGATCTTGCTGGGTACGACCTTGGCTTTCTGTTGAAAAAGACTTCAGTTTGGCTATTATGATCAACTGATGAATGAATTGAGGATGGAGGATCAACAGTCCTGAAGGTTCTGAGCTGTATTTATACTGAATCTGGATCTGATTCAGCTGCTGCAAAGCGTGGCGACATCGGCGCGGAAACGTGGTAGAACCGTAGTAAGATCGTGGTACAATCGTAGTAAGATCGTGGTACAATCGTGGCAGAAGCGTAGGAAACTCGTGTTGCAGTCGTGGGAGTCGTGGTGAGAACGTAGTTAGAACGTGATGGACGTAGTGGGAGCGTAGTAAGAACTTGATGAACGTAGTGAGAACGTGGTGGAATCGTAACAAGGCCGTAGTTTAATCGTAGTGAAGTCGTGATAAGAGCGTAGTGAGGACGCCGTAACATCGTGAAGACAGACAAAATTACAAATTCATGCCGTTCGCACTACGATCTCACCACGATCAAAAAAAATTATAGAACGTAGTGAGGTCGTGATGTAGTGTGACAGGGCCATTAGAACCAGGGTTTGATTTCTTCAATTTTATGGAGAAAACTTTTTAAGATATACACTTCGTCAAATTGTAGAGTTGGGGAAGGGGGGGGGGTATAAGTGTATTTGACAATTTATTTGTGTCCAAATTATGGAATTAATACTGAAGATTTCAGTAGTCAGTTTTTAAAACAACAGACACCTAGAATTAAGAGCACAATGAAAGCATACATGTGATGAGGGGTGGGGGATGACATCATAATTCTTGACAAGTAATTTTTTTTTTAAATCCAAAGCTGAAGAAGGAAGGTGGCAAGGGTTGATCTTTCAGTTCCATTCATCTGTTAACTTTTAACATTCATGACAATGCTTTTTTTTTTTTTAAAAGATGGGGGGAACAGCCTATCTATAGAACTATATGTAACCAACTTTGTATTAATAAAAGGAGGCAGATCCATTGTTCAAATGTTGTTATGTGCTTGCTGATTGTTTTTGTGCTCATCTGAGTAATTTAAGTACAAGAAGATCTGTAAGTTGATGTACACAAAATTTAACTTTCAAAACATTGAATCACATGCAAAACAAATATTTTAACAAAAATTTTACACTAGAGATGCCAATTTGAGATAATTAACATGCTTTGTTTATTGGCATCTGGTGTACATTTAGCAACAAGTAGTGTTGTTCATTGTGAAACGGTAAATTGATAATATACATGTATGCGTTGGTTGTACATGTGTTTTAGGCATATTTTATTGCATGTTTTGTTGTGTTTGGTTGTCGAAAATATTGATAGAAATTAATAATGAAGAATTGCTGATATACTAAGGACATCAAAGAATTGAGGACTAGTTAATATTTACATACTTTGTTACATCATGACCATACATTGTTTGCAAGAAAAACACAAAAGGGCCACATACAGTTACATGTAATCAGTGACAAAGACTTTTGTTCAGTTATACTGTTTTCAAGTCATTACACTTAATTCTTAGAAAAATTCCTTAACTGGCAATTGATTGCAATCAGAAATTGCAAATTTTCTATTTATTCCTTACTTGACACCATCAAATGAGGACAGCAATGTGCTGCGCGCTCCCTGTAATCAGGGGGAAATAACTCGTATAGCATGGTGAAAATGTAGCTCATTGATTATTCATATACGTTTGAAATATTTTATGGTTATACAAGATTTTTTACAATAACTATTGAAAAAGACTCGAACACAATTTATGTTCATGTTATGCATAAATCTTATTAAATCATTGACTCCGCAAAATCTTATGACGTCACAGGAGGGTGGAACTACCTTAAATAAAGCTGAATGCCTATGAACGAAAAACAGAAAGGGGTACCAAAATTGCGAATTTCGAAAACACGGGGTTGTGAATGTGGGTCCAAAAGAGTCATATATAGTGTATAACATGGATTTCGTAGCCCTTAGAGCTATAGTGATACTTTGAATTTTTTTAAATTTGATTAATACTCAGGTAACCAATAAGGTTTGTGGACATCTTGTTAATTTATGAGTATTAACACGATTAATAGCTCTTCAATACAGCATAAACACATGTATACAAACTGTATCAAAACATAACATCCTTTAGGCCGATTCATTCTCACTTAGCTAAAATTCTGAAATTGTTATTCCCACTTAGCTAAAACTGTGATTTTCACACCTGAGTGGTCCCTGGGTATAGTCTGTTTTAGACTAACTACCTGTAATTATCAGTCAGGCCTATGAAAGCAAATCATATACATATATGTATATTGTAAGTATATCTCTTCTTATCAGTATGAAATGACAAAGATTTAAATAATGTTTTAATATATAAATGACATTGTCTAGAGATGTACAAATATAAGTATATTTTTAAAGGATAAGATAGTGTAATTGATTGATGGTTTAACATATGCTTATTTATGTATGTTTAGTGTAAACTGTATTTTATTTCAAAGAGACAAGAGCATGGTTAAATATATAACATTCAAATTGCTGATATTGGAAAATAAGTGCATATGCACTTATATTATTGTAACTTACAAATGGCGATCACGTTTTGACAGGAAAAAAGTGTGTAAAACAAGAAATGAACAATGTTCAGTAAATAAAAGTGATTCAACTGGAATGTGGAATGATTACTAATTGTAATTGCAATTGAAATAATTTGGATCACACATGTTACAAAATGTAAACACTATGAATATGTACAATGTGCATGTAAACAAAGGGCAGATTGACTCAAAATAAAACATAGGAATAAGTGTCAAATTTACAATATGAATAAGATACATTTAGGCAAGAGATAAAATAATCATTATGTATATGTTTACATTGCGGTAATATTGTAAAGAAAAAATGATCTATGACATGCTTGTAAACAATGCACTTTGAAGATGAATGAATTAAATCTTTCACTTAGTTATATAACTCAATTTTTTCCAAATCAAATGTAGTATTTTCTTGTTCACATCAAATATTTACCCTAGACCAATCTCAAACTATTTTTCTTTCACACAATAAGCCCAGTATTTGTTACAATTTTTCATTCTATCACATTTGCAATATGATTTATCATAGCAATTTCTAATAATATGATTTTCACTATGTAACACTTTAAACAAAAATTTGAACATCCTAGAATATGGAATAATTCAAGAACACTGGAAGGTTTAGTCCTGTCATGGATTTTAAAAGTCTCTCTCTCTCTCTCTCTCTCTCTCTCTCTCTCTCTCTCTCTCTCTCTCTTAGTTTATGAGGTCGCTTCGTTAGAAAATCAGCTGTTTTCCCTCTGATTCCTGAACACCAAGTGGAGGATGTGTGGTTTCAGGCGCTGGAAGATGATGATGGTCGGATGCCCTACGTTTCAAGGACTATGTTAAATATACCACATTGTCTATAAACGTACTGAAACAACTTCTCAGAGTCCATTTGAAGAATAACTGATACATGATCCAGATATATACATACACATTTAATGTGTTTACATCAGTAAAACTACGCAATGAGAGAGAGAGAGAGAGAGAGAGAGAGAGAGAGAGAGAGAGAGAGAGAGAGAGAGAGAACTACTCTTTGTTGACGATTTAGGGGAATGTAACGATATAAACACGGACGCATTTTTGTGAGGTTTTAAAATATATTTGCTATATAAAATATACCATCTGAAGTTACATGCATATTACTTGACGTGTTTTGCTGTACCCAAGAAAATTATATCCCAGTCATGCAACATAAATTTGTATCGTTTAGTACCTCTATTCAATGTATTTTGTAAATACCCACAGCATGCAGGCCGACATATTATATTCGTATGTATTGTAACATGTACATGTATATTACATACACGTGTAAGCAGACCTGTTATATATAGTCCTTGGTGTACATGACATAACAAGTAATTTTATCCGACTCAATCGACGTTTTCAATCGAAGTGTTTATATTTATCACCAAGCCATTTTATTTTCCATAATTCATTTGAATAGGAAGACATCGAATAGCGCCTTCGAAAATATGATTGCGTTCTACTCATAAATTTTTGGCAAATACACGCATTATTTTCCTCACTCTAATTAACACAAGATTCTGCCGCAAAATGTCTATGAACACGACAATCTGATTAAAATTAGATCTTCCATCCGCTCCCCAGTTTTCGATACGTCGCGTGGCGACGTATCGAAAACTGGGGAGCGGATGGAAGATCTAGTTTTAATTAGATTGTGAACACGATAAAGTTACATGTAAATGCATAATGTATTTTCCATAGCATGCCAGTTTTTAATAGTCTTTGATCTCAATTAGTATTTTTATATAAAAAGTTAGAATTATAACTTTTAGAAAAATATTCTAGAAGAATCATATGAAGTCGATGACGTTGTTCCGAAAAAGCGGCCGTCGGAAGACAGCGTCAGAGTAAACAATGCAATATTGTAACGTTATTTTCTCAATATCAGCAACAAATAGATGGTACATGTTATATATGAATGAAACGAGAAAATTTTCACCTTTCTACCTGCAAAATATGGTCGGCTTTTGAAGCGCGGCCAATTTTGGCCAAAAATGTCCCTTGTCCTTTTCTAAATGTGTTTCATGTATAAAACTAAAGAATTAATCTCAGGTCTTTCTTTCTTTTTTTTTTTTTTTTTTTCTTTTTTTTTTTTGAAATGGAATTTTACTGCCCAATTTTAATACTAAACCAAATTACCTGTGATGTGTTACAAAACAGACTATAGGTTACCTGTCATTATTTTCCTTTGTTCTTTGACACCCTTACCTGTGCACCATTCCCGTCTAGCTAAAACCAGTCACCCGTACATATTTCAGAATTTTAGCGAAGTGGGAAGACACCTTTAGGCCAATTCAACTTAATTAGTAAGATTATCATCCAGGGTCACCAAAAAGTATGGGGCAGACTGTGGGAAGATTTAATTTTTAAATTTTTATTTTCTGAGAAATATATTAATGACAAACAGAAGTACATAATTTAATGCCAGATATATAAATCTATGCTTATTTCACAGATGATTTTTGAGGGGCGGGCGGGCATGATAATCTATCAATTAAGTAATTAATTAAGTGGTAAAATTACTATTCTAGCATCATGAATGATCTTGTACATGTAAATTTAATTTAATCAAATTGAATTAGGTGTGTACTGTATGAAAATGTGAAAAATAAGATGAACGTACTTTCAATATTTGTTCAACACATTTTTTAGAACTTGAAGAGCAGAAGATGCATTCCATGACTCTTATATGATATAGAAGACAAAGAAGAGCTCTTGAGAATGAAAAAAAAAACCTGCAAGTTTTACAGTCAATGAACACACCTCACGACACAAGTCCAACCTGATTCAGTAAACTGGTAGTCTATTCTCCTAAGGACACACCATGACTTAGTTTAGATCAAGTTTTGGTGTCAGAAGACTAATGTAACTAAAACATTGCAAAATTAACCTGCAAGTGTCTTATGTGAGCCTACTGAATAAGGATTCATTACTGAACAGTTGAAGGAAAATCACTATTATAATGATTTTTTCAAAAAGATGATTGTGTTGTTTGGATAACATTGTTATCCATGTTTGTTGAATAAACAACATTGCAAAAATGAGTTGTTTTGTGTTAATATTATAAATTTACTAATTACTGGTATGTCAAAATAAATTACAGTAACACTGAAAAAACTTCAATAAATTTTAAAGTTCCATGCAGTTTCTGCAGTAGAAAATGACACCTATTGATTTTCTGGTCCAAAGGTCACCAGGTGCAATACAATACTCAGTACAATTGATGTCTGACCAGTTTCTTCAGAACCCTTTGATTGATAGTGATATTTCATACAGGGGTCACTGGTAGTATATGACCCCCATTGATTTTCAGGTCAAAAGATTAACTAGTTCGAATTGTAACGGGATTAGGGAACATTCGCCGATTTTACCCCAATAGATGTCGCCACTGTTCTAAAGGTGGTTACGCGTGCGCTTGATATCGCTGCGAAGCTTGAATTCCTATTGTTTACAAAAGACGTTAGGTGGCAGGGGACAGTTTCTTTGGTTTTGAAACATGTGGATAGGGGGTATACACCAAAGTCAGATTATGACAGACTAATGAAAAATCATATTTCCATTTTATGTCAATACTTGTATTTCATATTAGTGTAGTTAATAAATTATGACCCTAAATTACATGTAATCTATAAATACTGGTGCTGGTGCACAAAACATGCTCTGAGCAGGTTCCCCTTTTTTGCTTTGATTTTCCCTCATTTGGGCTAATCCGCACCACCCCCACACCATCACAGTACCAAACATGGGGATTTAGACACTGTGCACAATCAAGAACCCTATCTGCCCTTCTCAAAAATCTACCTCTCATATGGGGCCATCCACCTTCCCTCACAGCTACAGACCTTTTGCTAGACCCTGCATGTTTTCACCGGAATTTCTTCAGCAACTGACCACGTGTCTTAGTTTCGTATTTGCACCCATCTATATGCTAGGAATCATGGTGACACCTACATGTTGTATATCAACATTTTTACTAAGCACTCAGCTACATTTGACATGCATCCTAAAATTATTGTATACATTTTTACACATGTAATATCACTTCAAATACGGGGTAATTCCATTTTTTGAAAAAGTTGACCGGGCCTATAGTGCGAAACTGTCCCCTGCTACCTTAGATCTACTAGTGACTTGTTTGCATTTACGATTTCACGCGATTGCTGCGTACCAGGATGCACCAACTCTGGAGGACACCATTTTCCATCGGATTCCGAATTACGTTTAAAATGGATAGTGGCAGTCCGGAGAATGGATGAGAGAACTAAGCGTCCGTGGAAGCCAGGAAAATACGATGTTGTGTGTCACAGCCATTTCCGCTCGAGTGACTATAGACTAGCTGGTTTATTAGGTTATTATCACTTTTCACTTTTGTTTTATATTGCATACTTTTAATATTCAAGCATTTTAGTTTTGTTTTGTTTCGTTTTTAATATTTGTGTCACGAGTTCGTGTTGCTTTGTGGTTCTTATTCTACCATTTCAGATTATACATTTCATTTTGATGGCTGGTTCATTCCACAAGACAAGAGGCAGACTTGTTATCCTAGTGCACCGACTTAGAAGCTGGTCTTCTATCATGGTTCAGTCGCCCCACACGAAGGAGCAGGTCTCCATCAAGAATATAAATGCATTGTATAAATGGTGTTTAATAAGACACTAGAGTAATACAAGAAAACATAGCTTAAAGGGAGTTGTTGCAATTATTTTCAGTTCATTCTCGAAATAAAATATTTGCTGTTTGTAGTATTTAAAAAATGTGAATTTGTAGTAGAGATAGATTTGATAGGAGGTTAATTAAATATCCAATTAAAGGGGGGGGGGGCAAATACTAATTTCACAAATATTTGTCTCAAAATCTAAGACTTGATTTCAAATACTTTGTAGGGGCCAGGTCATGTCTCAGAGAAAATGCAGTGCCCTCAATATTTCCATGTCACAAGAAAACATCAAATGTGTTGAATATAGAGGAGTCACCAAGGGGCAAGAGATACAAACACAGAACATCATCACTTGCAAATGAACCTAGAAATTTACAACTTGATGAATTTGATATTCAATGTCAAACTGAAGTTGTGTCAAGCAATTCCTATGAAAAAGAATGTGATGTGGAGGAGAACATGTTACAAAATGTCTGCCATCAAGAAATTCAGTGTGAAATTCCTATGCTTGATTTTCGAAAATTTTCTATTGAGAATTTTCAATCTGATAACAAAATTGTTAATTACTATACAGGGTTTGATGATTATGACCATTTCCTGATGTTTTTCCATTGTCTTGGACAGGCAGCTTTTGAGCTGAATTATACCTGTTCACTTTTACACCCAAAAGATCAACTTTTCATGACATTAATGAAATTAAGGCAAGCAAAGGATGATATCGAACTTGCCATGTTATTCAAAGTCAGAGTCAACTGTTTCAAGGGTAATTGTTACTTGGATAAATTTTTTATATTTTCAGTTAAAAGAACTTGACATCTGGCCATCTAAACAAATAGTCAATGAAACCATGCCAGATGATTTCAAAAGAAAATTTCCTAACACAAGGGTCATTTTAGATGCTACAGAGGTTCCTATAGAAAAACCTGTCCATGTCCAATGTCAGAGTATAACTTGGTCTAATTACAAGCATAAAAATACTCTTAAAACAATGATTGGGTGCAGTCCTAGGGGGCAGTCACTTTTGTATCGGATTATTTTGGTGGTTCAGCTAGCGATAGACAAATCATTGAAAAATCTTGTCTTTTGGATCAAACAAATGCCATGTTTGATAAAGGTGATAGCATTATGGTGCAAGATTTATTTGCATGTCAAGATGTTATGGTGAATATACCTACATTTTTGAAAGGTAAATCACAATTAGAACCCCAGGAGGTTGTCAATGACAGGCGTATTTCATCAAACGAATCCATGTTGAAAGGGTAATTGGATTAAGTAAAAGTTTCAAGATATTGAAACATGGAATTCCACGCACTAAAATTCCTCTTGGTTCCAGGATTGTATTTATCTGCTTCATTCTATCCAATTTCAGGAAATGTATTGTTAATAAAACTGCATAAATACACAATAACTGTCATGGTTGTAATTATTTTATTTATCAAAACACCATGCCAGGTTGTCTGTTGAGATGAACACATAATAATGATGGGTGTGGTAAGTTAAATTATATTCTCAAAAATGCAGCATCAAAGTCCTAGTGCGGTGTATATTATTTTTTTAAATTGTAGATAAACAATGTTATTTACATACAAATGTGCTATTTATTTATTTTTTTTTTTTTTACAAATTAAGTTTGGTAAAATCTGTGTATTTGAAAATTAATTAACTAGTGCTAACATTGTAATGGGGTCCAGTATTGATAGTCCCTAAACATGCTTCTCTTGAAGGCTATTGGTACTTTGCGGAACGGAACGGAACCGATTGTGGGGTACCCTAAGGGGAAATCCACTGTAAAAAAAAAAGTTGGTTGTAAAAATAAAATACTGGACTTTAAACTTCTAGTTATATACATAATTGTGTCCACTGATGCTGGCCTAAGAAAAGTAGAGAGTTGTAAAAGAGAATACCGGGATTTAAAGTTTTATTTTTTAAATATACAATTGTGTTCAATCATCTGAGCTTTACTTCTGCGTTGATATCTGTAGTTAATGTATAAACTGTGCTTAATTTTCGATTTGCATTTATTACTGATATAAAATGGATATTTTCTGCGCTGGTTCCGTTCCGTTCCGCAAAATACCAATATCCGTGTGGATATTAGTATTTAACGGAACGAAACATCGAAATGCAAGTGTTTTTTTCTACAAGTGCAAGTAGTCTGATATTATTTAAGTGTTCTCATTCTTTTTAATCTCATCTCAAGACACCGAATTCTCTCATTTCTTTTTCTTTTGTGTTTTGTTTTTTCGAGGGGGGGGGGGGTGTAAATTAATGCCACGTTATTTTCTCCTGTTTTAGTTGAAGTTTTCATTTTCATCGGTTTATTATTTGATCACTCTGAAAGTCAGAGGAATTGTTAATTTCAAAAATCAATATATATATATATATATATATATACGAATAGATAACCAGGGTCTATATAAAATTTTCTGCATTCCAATAATGATGGCAAATGAAAAGCTCACAAGAAAGGGACTGAAACTTTTCGAGGATACACACAAGTTGAAATAGTTGCTAGAATTATAAGATTCCGTTCCGTGTCATCCGTGTGGATATTAGTATTTAACGTAACGGATTTCTCCTGTTCTTGCTGAAGCTTTCTTTTTCATCTTTTTATTATTTGATCACTTTGAAAGTCAGAGGAATTGTTAATTTCAAAAATCAATATACATATAAATATATATAGGATTCCGTTCCGTTCCGCTAAATACCAATAGCCGTGTGGATATTAGTACTTAACGGAACGGAACGAAACATCGAAATTCAAGTGTTATTCTACACCTACAATTAGTCTTGTTATTCAAATATGCTCATTCTTTTTAATCGTACAGAATCTTAAGACACCGCATTATCTTTCTTTTTTTCCCTATGGGGGTGGGGGTGGGGTGGAAATAACTGCTTTCACACACATACATGCGTTTTTGAACATGCCTGAAATTTTTGATTGCAATTTGTTTCGGTTTTGAAGACGCATTTTCACACGTGTTCAATCGCATCTTCAGACACAGAATTCTGTTTTATTTTACTTTTGGGGGGGGGGTGTTTCTTCTTTTTTTTTTTTTTTTTTTTGCAAATTAATGCCACGTTATTAAGGTCTTCCGTAACAACGGAAGACCTTCTACTGATTGTGCTGGTTAAGATTATTCTTATTATTCTTTTTCCCCCCCCTTTTTCCTAGACGCTAACTTTGAAGCTTCATATCTCGCTCATTTCTGCATGGATTTTGCTCAAATTTTCAGGGTTTATAAACTTTACAGAACACTTTTAAAATCATGTACTACATTTCAGAAATACCCTTCTGTTCACGAGTTATTCCCCTTTGAATGAAATTTTAGGGGCTTTGGTTTCCAGACAGAGGCTCCGAGACTGTAAAAGCTTGAGCAGAAAATGCATTGAAAATGAAAAGTAAGAGCATTGTAGTTGTGCACATCGTTTTTTTGTTGTTGTTTTTTTATTACAGTGTTCGAAATGGTGGTTGACAGGGTTACAAAATAAGGACGCCTAAAGGAGCAAAAAATTACACATATTTTCCTTTGTATCTTTTAAACTAAAAATATTTTGTTAAGACATGTAGAACAAAAGTTGCGCAAAAATGTTAAGAGCTTTCTTTTGATATCCCTAAAAAGGGGCTGGCCCCTTCAATTAGGGATCTGGTGATCTTCAAAGTTTTCGCTTTATAACTCAAAAACGGTAAATATTTCGATATGGCTTTCGCTGGAAAAGTTGTTTTTTAACATCTTATTGATCTCATAAACAATATTTTGCTCGAGTATTGTGTTATATATGAGTAAAAAGCTTGACCCGCAAACAGGTAACCGTATCATTAAGTAGGTGAAGGGGGGAAAATATGCGTATAACTTAAATAAACTTGCTTTAATTGATAAATCTGACTTCATGAAATGCTAATATTCTTTTAAAATAAGGTTTTAACGTGATCTATAGTTCCTTTAAAAATCATCTATCGACAACTTTCTTTTGTTATTATTTAGTAGCTTTAATGTAAACAATCGTTCCAAAGAAAAAAGAGGAAAAGGTTATCTCTTCTACGTTTGTTATTAAAACAACGATATATTTGATTGAAGAAACAAACCTTCAAGCATAGAATAACTCAGTCATTAACTACACGCATCTTACATACACCACGGGGTTTGTTTTTGTTTACAATTGCCAACCGCCTCGAGGAACCAACGCGTGTGAACCAGGGCATGTACACAAAGTAAACATTTTCGTACTAAATATAACACAGAATGTTATGTTTTTGATTATATTGGATTTTTAGAATAATTCAGTCTTTCCGGGGATGTATACACTTCTTTATATACGTCCCTGATCTTACGTTTGATTTGTTTTAAATTCAAAACTCTAGAGCATTGAGTCAGGCATCAATTTTAAAATCTGCAATTTAATATACAGTTCGTTTCTCAATCATGTCTAATTGAATGTGTGTTTAATATCGGAGATTCATCGCTGCTGGACTAGCGATCTGTGATTTCACACTACTCTAACTGAACACACAAGCTTTACTCAAATTCTTCGTTGTGAAAAAGAAAATGGATACATTTTACAAACATAATGAATTATTTCTGAGCATGTTTTGAAATCAATAGTTTATAATCATGATTAAACCAAATCTAAACATGCGTATAGAATATTCAGAAACCCATAGCCGACCAGTCTCATTTCAAATGATTTGTTGTTTTATTGTTTAAAAACAATGACTTTGATTAAACATTGATTCAGACTCCTGGTCCAAATTATGTAACTTCAGCACGTGTCCCTAGCGTGAAATTCATACGCGACTTCTGTGCACACTGTGTACATAATATACCTACATGTATTTACGCAGATAGATATTAAAGTTTTAAAAAATATTCAAGATTTGAGAGCAATTTATGTGATTTGTATGTATAAATAATTCAAACTCGATGAATTATTCTCTTCAGTTTTTCATGTTAACTGAGGCTGCATTAGGACCTGACCCAAGGACATTGGTAAAATTCAAGGGTTTTTTTATGTCACACAGCTCCGACGGAAGACCTCTCGAGCTTTGCTCTAGTTTTCTCCTGTTTTTGTTGAAGCTTTCATTTTCATCGGTTTATTTGATCACTCTGAAAGTCAGAGGAATTGTTAATTTCAAAAATCAATATACATATATATATATATAGGATTCCGTTCCGTTCCGCTAAATACCAATAGCCGTGTGGATATTAGTACTTAACGGAACGGAACGAAACATTGAAATGGAAGTGTTATTCTACATCTACAATTAGACTCTTGCTATTCAATTATGCTCAGTCTTTTTAATCGTACAGAATCTTAAGACAACGAATTACCTTTTTTTCCTAAGGAGGTGGGGGTGGAAATAACTACTTTCGCACACATGCATGTGTTTTTGAACATGTCTGAAATTTTTGATTGCAATTTACTTCGGTTTTGAAGATGCATTTTAACACGTGTTCAATCGCATCTTAAGACACCGAATTCCCTCTTTTCTTTTTCTTGTGTTTTTTTTTTTGGGGGGGGTTGGGGGTTGGGGGGTTGGTAAATTAATGCCACGTTATTTTCTCCTGTTTTTGTAGAAGCTTTAATTTTCATCAGTTTATTATTTAATCACTCTGAAAGTCAGAGGAATTGTTAATTTAAAAAATCAATATACATATAGATATATATAGGATTCCGTTCCGTTCCGCTAAATACCAATAGCCTTGTGGATATTGGTACTTAACGGAACGGAACGAAACATCGAAATGGAAGTGTTATTCTACACCTACAATTAGTCTCTTGTTATTCAAATATGCTCATTCTTTTTAATCGTACAGAATCTTAAGACACCGCATTATCTTTTTTTCCCTATGGAGGTGGGGTGGAAATAACTGCTTTCACACACATACATGTGTTTTTGAACATGCCTGAAATTTTTTATTATCGGCCGCCAGGAGGCGGGCGATTATATGTTATGGTTTTGGAAAGGTGACATGATTTACTGCGGGCCTATATTTAAAAAAAATAATTTATAGACCCGCAGTAAATCAACAATGTTATACCATAAATTCTTTTTATTAGAATTAAACAAGAAACATACATGACCTCTATTTATAGATTTTTTTTACTTAACTGCATTCAATATATATAGATCTCGAGATCGCGTCATTCTTCTTTTTTTGCAATTTGTTTCGGTTTTGAAGACGCATTTTCACACGTGTTCAATCGCATCTTCAGACACAGAATTCTGTTTTCTTTTTCTTTTTGGGGGGTGTTTTTTGTTTGTTTTTGTTTTTTTTCCTTCTTCTTGCAAATTAATGCAACGTTATTTTCTCCTGTTTTTGTTGAAGCTTTCATTTTCATCAGTTTATTATTTGATCACTCTGAAAGTCAGAGGAATTGTTAATTTCAAAAATCAATATATGTTGTACTGTTTGTGGTACTCTTGTTTCTTTTATTATACTGTTGGATAAGTTGTGTATTTTCAAGATGTGTATTTTTACCTTTTTTATGCTTTTTTGAATTACTAGGGGTTTTTTTTTTGGGGGGGGGGGGGGGGTTTATTGTGTGACAAACTTCCATGATTTTTCCATCCTTGTAAAGAAAACATGTTGGTTTCACCATGATACTCTTAATTGGTAATTACCTGTAACTCGACTATTTTTAAAAAAAAGTTTTGAATGACTATGAGTAGTGAAAAGTTCCATATTCTTAAAAGAAAATGGAGAGATTGTTTTTCATTTTTACGTTGGATAGACCAACAGATGTAGTTTCACTGATCAAATTATTAAGAGATATTTATGGATTGTTTCTTTATTCGAATAGCTACAGTATTTATGCTTTGTGTTGTAAATTTAGATAGACTACCCAAATGACATGACACAGTTTGGTCAACTTTAGCACAATGATGTCAATTTTGTTAGACCAACGATGGCACTACAGTATTTACTCATTTTGTTGTAAATTTTAATATAGTATAGACCCTTGTAAGGAAGACTACAGTGGTAAATAGTGAAAAAGTTTGTCACTCTCAAAACATCTTGGTATTGTTTACTTGTAGACATGAAATATTTGTTGTGATTGTAACTCTTAGATAATTGTGATACGAATAATTTTTAAAAGTAAAGCACAATCATACTTCATAACATTTATGGAAGAAATATTAAAGAATCCATTTTCTATCCTATTTCCATTACTTCATTTTATGAACATGACCCGAAAATTTAGTATGAACACGTATAATTCAGTGTACATTGTTCCGTTCTGTTTTGCAAAATAATAATATCCACACACATTTTGGGTTATTTGTGAAACGAGACATTAAGTGTTAATGAGAGACTCGATAATACTGTATTCGCATTAATTCTTTCTCTCTTTAAAGTCATAGTGATCAGTTGGCTAAGTTGTATATTATTGTAGACAAATCAGATATCTGATACATCTGAGCAGTTAAAAATTGTTTCAGTTATTTGTAGAAACTAGATCTGTTTACTGTCTGCCTTACTTACTTTTTGAGCAGGCCAGTAGTTGACTGCTGCTCAAAAAGTGTTTTTAGTTATTGTTAAATCTGGACTTGTATAGTTTATTTAATATTGAGCAGGCCAGTATTTAACAGCTGCTCAAGTCTCCAGATATTGTAGAAATTGTGGTTTTTATTACTAACCCTGAGCATGACAGAATCTATTTGCTGCTGAAGAGTTTTACTGCTACATTGCTTACATATGCATTATGAGTAAATTTGATTTTTTCCCGAATCAGTCCTTCATATGTGTATTCTAGTCTGTTTTTGTCCTGTTCATTATTTATTTAACTTGTATCATATCTTCAATATTTCCTTTACAGTGTCATGTTGGATTCGGATGATTTAACTGGCATTCCTTGGGTGGCTCAGCAATTTACATGCAACTTGTTTGCATGTTTCATTGCTTTGTGGCCTTTTTTGTACGCCATATTGTTAGTGTTTTTAATATGTATATTGGCTTGGATCAATTCTTGTAATTTACATGTTTATTAGCTCATTTGCAAACCTAGTCATTGGCAAACGGTTGTTTGTCCCAGCCAATTAATTTTGTATATTTTGGTCTTTTACGTCATTTTGTTTGAACTTGGTTTATTACGTCATTTGTTTGATCATGATAATAAATGACATGGTCACTTAAAATGTGTTTTTCATTACACATTTCAATGATTTATGCAAACACAAAAACTGAGCTACGGAATGCCAGAGTTTTTTGCTCATATATGGGTTTTTCTATTTCATAATTGCAGAATATAGATAAATATTTAATGGAACATTAAATTGTTGTATATTCTACATTTTGTACATTAGTTAGCATTTCCTTCAAGTACCTCAATTTCAAAGTGATACAAATTTTCCTATAAGTGCCCCTCAATTCTTAACCAATTAGAAAGCAGTAATACGGCCACTTGAAGCTTTCGCCATTTGTTTGAAAATAAGCAAAATTTTGTCAGCGACCTCCACAACCCCTCCACTGCCCTTGTTAATGGTTTTATGATTTTAATGTTTAATTAGCATATATATACTTGTAGTATTGTGGTATTGTATGTATCCTTTTGCATTATGGTGCGGTCTTGCCTTTTTTGTGCGCCACCTATATGATATTATTAGTGTTTTTTATATGTATATTGGCTTAGATCAATTCTTGTAATTTACATGTTTATTAGCTCATTTGCAAACCTAGTCATTGGCAAACGGTTGTTTGTCCCAGCCAATTAATTTTGTATATTTTGGTCTTTTACGTCATTTTGTTTGAACTTGGTTTATTACGTCATTTGTTTGATCATGATAATAAATGACATGGTCACTTAAAATGTGTTTTTCATTACACATTTCAATGATTATCCAATCACAAAAACTGAGCTACGGAATGCCAGAGGTTTTTGTTCATATATGGCTTTTTCTATTTCAAAATTGCGGAATATAAATTACTTTTGTGTCTTGTGGGACTGGAGGATTTGTAAATTCGTGTTGTGAAAAAAAAAAGAAGGCTGTCATTACATTGCATTTCTTTTGGAGGAGAAAGCATGAGCAGAAACAGACATTATGAACTCCCATAAGCCACATAGGAGAAGTGTTCACAACCTATTTTACACTCTCCACCCCTCAGATCCACTATAACTTTAAGGATCCTCCTGTCCCGACAATATACAAATATCATTTAAAGTATTGTAAACAGTTTCCAAGTATATTGGATAAGCCTTGGCCATAGAGGAGGAGACACACTCACAACCTAATTTAACATCTATCATCCCTCTTGGATCCACTATAATTTTTAGAAAAATCATTGGATCCTCCAGTCCCAACAACATGCACATCTACAAATTGCAATGAAGCATTGTACAAAGTTTCAAGTCTATCTGATAAACCATGTAGGAGGAAAAGCTTTCACAAAATTTTGTGACGGACGAATGGACACAAAGTGCAAAAACAATGTCTCCTCCTGGAAGAGGGAACACATACTTAACAAGATGTGTTTGTAAACATACTCTGATGGTAACAAAGGATCATATCACAAGGAATATTAATTTTTGATTCATATTACGCATTGGTCAAGATATATTGTGTTTTCTGAAAAGTTAAAACTTCGGTGCCAACAGAAAGGTCTTGTCACAATGAATTATGAGAGCCCTATCACGCATCATTCGAAAGTTGGGACAGGCAGACAGGATAAAGAAATACACTGTTGCCACAACTTTAGTTGCGGGGACATAAAACAGCGGAAGGAAATTAATCATGATTACATCTTATTCTGTTTCACACAATCTACACCGTTATTCGTATTTGGAATATACATTTTCACTTGAATTATAATTGAATATTGTTTAAGTCCCTATGGAGAATATTTAAGTGAAATCAAAACAAACATACGATTATAAAGAATGAGCATAATTGAATAACAAGAGACTAATTGTAGGTGTAGAATAACACTTGAATTTCGATGTTTCGTTCCGTTCCGTTAAGTACTAATATCCACACGGCTATTGGTATTTAGCGGAACGGAATCCTATATATATCTATATGTATATTGATTTTTTAAATTAACAATTCCTCTGACTTTCAGAGTGATTAAATAATGAACCGATGAAAATGAAAGCTTCAACAAAAACAGGAGAAAATAACGTGGCATTAATTTGCAAAAAAAAAAAAAAAAAAAAACAACCCCAAAAAACCAAAACAAAAAACACCCCCCAAAAAGAAAAAGAAAACAGAATTCTGTGTCTGAAGATGCGATTGAACACGTGTGAAAATGCGTCTTCAAAACCGAAACAAATTGCAATCAAAAATTTCAGGCATGTTCAAAAACACATGTATGTGGGTGAAAGCAGTTATTTCCACCCCACCCCCACAGGGACAAAAAAGATAATGCGGTGTCTTAAGATTCTGTACGATTAAAAAGAATGAACATATTTGAATAACAAGAGACTAATTGTAGGTGTAGAATAACACTTGAATTTCGATGTTTCGTTCCGTTCCGTTAAGTACTAATATCCGAATAAATATACTAATACTCGACGAATCAAATAAATCGGTGGAACTATCCATGCATTCCATCCATTCCAGTTCAAAGTGAAAGCATCAACTGCAAAGGAAAAAGAATTCCAAAATCTGGAACAAAATTTTTCAACTTTTGCATTATAATCACAAGCAAATAAATCTGTCATAAGGACCCCATTCATTAGAAATTTCATCAAATAAGTTCTGAGCTATCCCCCAATCATCAAAATCAACAATACGACTAAGATAATCTGCTTGATCATTCATCTCTCGAGGAATCCATTCTATCTCTAAACGGATATTATTTTCAAGACAAATATGAAATATTTTCATTGCAACCTGTTGTAAATTTCTTTTCATGCTCTCTTTTCTAACAATACATACAACATTTGTATTATCTGTGAACCATTTTATACTCTCTCCTGCCAAGAAAGGCAATAAGGAGCATAAGACCCTTTCTACAGTCACTAATTCTCTCTATGTAGAACTCTGCATTCTCTCACTTTCTTCCCATACCCCATGCGAAACAGAACTTCCTGTCTGTACACAATATCCACCATATCCCATGTCACTAGCATCCGTGTATACCACTCGATTGGAGCCTGAAATAGACTTAATTTTTCTACAATTGATTTTATCCAGAGTGTTGTTTCCAAAATGAAATCTGATCAATACTATCTTTCGACAAAAATATCATACTATTCCAAGATGTAGCCGAAGATGTATCGATGCTAAGACATCTCGTCATAAGTTGAGAAACACTGCCGATAACTACATACATAGAAATAATCTGACCAACAAGACTAGCTACCCGTCTTACCTTTATAGGGAAATTTCTTTCAAGAAAATAATCAATTTTCTTAATGGTATCTGCAACTTTATTAAAGGACACATCGCATGTTTTTAAACTTTTTAATTTTTTCAGCAAAATTAATTCATTTCATGCCTAAAACTACTTTACGTGTGTTTTAAATGAAACAGTTTGCGTAGTTTTCGAGTTGGAAAGCGATGAAATTCAAATCTTGCGATATGCATATTTTCTTCGATATTTTACGCGCCATTATCTGTGACGTCATATGCGACCTCGAGCGAGAAGATTTGAAAACAGTTGATAGCCATTTCATAAACAGATTAGATTTAATTGACAAACAAACAATTATCACAATAACAGCTTGTAAATAACACTATCACGAGATGGGACATGAATAGTACCCTGTTCACAATTCAAATGGATGTCTAGAAATTCTAAACTTTGACAAGGTATCCACAGACTTTTCATCCTTTGGAATGAAGCCTGATAGAATATCAGAATAAACTTGTCTGGACATTTCACACGTTTGATCATACTCACCGTGACAACCAAAACCATCATCTCGTCTTACCTTCGCTGCGCCATTTTTTGATTAAAGGTCTTCTTAGCTTTGTGAAAATATATCGAGAAGAAGTAAGACCAAAAGGCAAAACATTGAACTGAAAATAACGAGTATGGCCATCAAACTCCCAAATATTTCCGATGATCTGGGAAAATATCTATATGATGATATGCACTAGTGATATCAAACTTAAAACACCATTTGTTCTTTTCTACGAATAATAAAGCAGTTCTAATATCGTATACTTAACTGATTGTTTCCAAATATGTTTATTTACTTCTCTCAAATCTAAAATGAGTCTTCTCTTGCCGCTAGAATTAACTGAAACAGAAAGAGGATTAGTAACGTAAGGCACTTCATACTCCCCAGAAACCAATCCACTATCCAGCAAGTCTGTAATTGCGCTCCGTACAAACTCATCCTCCTGTAAAGCAGATTTATTGTCACAAGAAAATCTACCCTGTGGTAAAGAATAAAGAGGAATTTTGTAACCAGAATCAATTGTATCAATGATAAACTTGCATGCATCAATATTTTCCCCGAACTGAATATTTGCTTTTAAGCGACCTCTAACACAGACTTTGCCATTTTCTGTGTATTCATAACAATCACCAAATTGTGCAATGTCAAAATAGATATTTTCTGCAAGATATTCATCTTTTACAAGATTAGATTCTTTTCCCATCTTATTTGCCGAGCTTGAGTTCTGGACACTCTTTTCTTTTATGGTCGGGCTTCCCACATTGCAAACAGCCATGGGAAATCTCGGGCCCGACATACCGGGGAATCCAAAGTGAAAGGGCGTTGGTCCACGAAAAGGCTGCCTAGGAAAAGTGAACGGAGCACAGCTCCTAACATCATTAGAAAAGTTATTTTTGGAATTCTTTCCTTTTTGTCTTTCCTTTTTCTCTTTAAGGGCCTTATTTTCAGCCTTATTGATACGTTTTTCGTCATCTGAATCGTCAACAAGAGGGTTGGAAACATAATTTTTAACAGTGTTCCAACCACAAGAGGAAGCGTCTGCCATTTTGACCAATTTGTTGCGTTTTTGACAAAGTTCATTAGCCTCGCCAATAAGTTCTTTGCAATACTCAAACTTCTCATTATTCAGCGCCCACAAAGCTTGGGTTTTGCTTCTCATTGTGTTCAAACTGATCCTTATTACCCGAATTCTTCCAAATAATACCTTTATCAATTTTCATCTTTTTCACCTCTGAAGAAGCAGTTCTTCTTTGAATAAATCAAGTTGTCTCGTCATATTGCGTTCCATGTCGGACTTCTGCTCATACATCTTATTCAGAATAACTTGAAGCATATGGTCCGTTTGGGCCCCACCCATATCTTGGTTGCTTTCCATAATTTAGGCGTGTTACCAGCTGTACGTATCGTCCTAAACTGATTTAACCATGTACTCTATTGAAACCGGTTCTATTGAACCGCATGACTGAACATACCTAAAAAGGTATTCGAAATGAAAACTTTCAAATTCCGGAATAATCCATTCATTATTATTACCAAGTAGAAATTGATTTCTGTCTAATTCGTTCCTCAAACGAAAGAAATCATATTTAAACAACATTTCCTCTAAATCATATTCAATTCCTTAAATCATAACTTATCCCCATAAGCATTACCTGACCCGTTTGGATAGAAATTTTGGCAAAATACAAACACCAACATCAAAAAAGTAGAATATTTTAATTTCAACTTGCACAAATCGTCCCTAGAGTGGTCAACTTATTTCGACTAGTTACCTGATTGAGTCGATATTGACCCTGACAATCAAGAATTTTTCAAAATTCAACCCCTTTTTCCTCTCGGAAAATAATCTCGTGTCGTCTTGCCGCTTTAGATATGGGTAATTGTGGTTATTTCGTGTACTTTAATCATTTCTACAGCTGACTATATTCCCCGATTTTCGTCAACAGTGGTTAAATTATTATAAACAAGAAAAACTCAGATCTACCTACCCGTCGAAGCGGCGTATTGTTCTCTTTTATATGTGTACATTTGGGCCAGACATGTAACCTTCCATAAAAAGTATTCAGTTAGTTCATATTTGTTTCCGTTCGTAGCTGATCGATCGGTAACATCATTTGACTCCCTTTAGTGAGAAATGGTGATAATGTATCGGTTATGCAAGAAAATTCGTTTGGAGTGTTTCCGGTTATGAGTTAAAAATCATCATGGTCTACGAAGTTTTGAAATAATGTCTCTGTAAACCCTCTGAACTTACGTTACTGTCGCCAAGTCGATGTAACCGAAGTTAGACCTAAAGTTTTACCTAATAATTCCATTTCCGGTTATATATATACCATATTAAATTAAAAATATGCCATTGCATCTTTAGCAAAACGTTCTTTTTAATTGAAACTGCATCATCCATAACGTGCAACTCCAGTGAATACGTTTGTCGCCAATGTTAAAATACATACGTTATCGCTTGTTCAAACTTGACAAATGGACCTTTAGTGTAATAAAGTTCAACATCAATCCATTATAATCGTACTCAAATAATAACTATACAACTATTTTAAATTATGAGTGATTCTATAGTTATCATATGAAAAAATTACAGAATTGGATAGTTTGATTTCCTTCGATACTAACCTTACCTATATATTTTAATAAGTGAATAGCTGCTAACAACATCTGTTGAGCCAATATTTTGATTCCTGCTGTATATTGAATTACTATGAAAATTAAATTGAACGGTAAAGAGTAGTTATTTTCAAACGTTCAGTGAAAAATTGCTGTTATCTTACATGCGTTACCAATACTTACGTTATCATAATTACAAAATTGTGGTTATAACCATATACAGTTTGGTATGGTATCACGTGACATATATTGAAATACTGACAACCATTTGCAAAAAAAAGTTTATTTGCCGCCAGAATTTGATTTGTAAGAGGTTGTATGCTGCATAGTAATACTTGCTGCAAGGTAAGCTATAAAAATCCATTTCACACCAATATAATGAAGTGAAAACCGTAAATTTAAAATTGAAATTTAAAGATATATATATTAAATCCGTCGATAGTTGTTTATGGCGTAGATAATGTACGATATCTACGTTACTGATGGTAAACGTATGTATCAAGATTTGGTGTCGTATTTGTAATTGCTTTCTCTCTACCACAGTAGTATTTCAGCTTTCAATAATCCAATGCTCTATCCTTGCACATGTAGAATTGGAGAAAAAAACCCCACAACACACCATGAAATATCTATTAATTTATGAAACAATCCGATTATTTTCAATGTTCATAGAGCAGGTCTCAACATGTTGTGATAACTTTTTGAAATGGTATTAATGTGTCAAATTTGAGTGATTTTACTTCATATTTAGAATTTTTTTTTTTTTATTGTTTTTATCATTTTCAACAAATACATATACACCTTTTACTCACACTCTCATACAGATTAAAGAAAGCGATATAGACAATTACATGTATATTTTAGTACTTATTGTTAAAAGAAGAAGAAGAAATGCTGTTATCATTTGAAAAGACATTTCCATTTAGACCATTTCTTTTTGTAAAATATTTGTTCTGTAAGTTTTTCCTCCAAAATGTAGTAATCATATAAACATTTCAAAACATCATCAAAAACAATATTGACATTCTTTCTTGAATATTGGAATATGTATCTCTTTACTAAGAGGATTATAAAGTTTAAAACCATGTGTTCTTTTTCTGGAAAACCAAAATAACAGTTTGTACACTAAATCTCATTCTTTTACCAGATTTTTGAAAAATCCAATCTGATAATTTTGTCCATAGTGTAGAGACAGAAGGACAATAAAAAAATATATGCTTAATTGTTTCTGGTTCTAGTGCACATATTGAACAAAGTGGAGAGTTTTTAATTTTTGATATATGTAGGAGTTTGTTAGTACCCAATATTCTATGAATGATTCTATAGTTGAACCATATCAGTCCTGAATCTTTTGTTACAGATTTGATGTTTGTATGTACATGTTTCCAATTTAAATCTAATTGCAAATTTAAATCATTATCCCATTTGTTTTCACAAATAGGTCGATGCTGTGATTTTGATATTAAATAGTCATAAATATTCCTAGAACCTTTTTTGTATTTGCATAGAATTTTAATGAATTCAGGTTGATATGGTTGAAAAGTTGTATCATGTATAAGCAGTTTGATATTAGGCCATGAGTGCATAATAGCTTGTTTCAATCCCTCATATGTAGTAAATGGAATCTGAATTGAGTAATCATTTGTGGTACTCTGGTAGCTGATAAAGTTACCATGCTTATCTAATAAATCAGATATTATATGAAACCCCTTGTCATATAATTGCTTGCAAAATATGTATTTATTTTGAATCTTTATTTTATCATTATACCACAGGGGTTCCCAAAAAAAAAAAAAAAAAAAAAAAAAATGAAAATCATTAATTTCAAAACTTTCCAAAAATTCTGCGAAGTAAAATAAAGTTTCTTTCCAAAAAAAGTTTCTAGTGGAATTTGCGTTTTGTTTACAGTAAACAGGTTCAAAATGACACAATTTTGTAATGTTACAACCAGTAATTTCAGAAAATAAGCTTATCCAGCTACATGTAGAATTAGTTGTAAAGAGTCTCCTAAACCAAGTTAGTTTGAGAGACTTGATAAATGTTTCTATATTGGTCATTCTACACCCACCATTTTCAAAATCTAATTGTGTTTTTCTAGAACTTTTCTCCATTTTGTTCCCCCATATAAATGTGTAAAAAGCTTTTATAAGTTGCTTTATCCAATGTAAACTTGGTTTGGGAGGCGAAATGAACAAGTGCGTAAATTTTGATAGAAACAAACTTTTCACCACTGTAATTTTTCCTATGGGAGAAATATTTCTTTTTGACCATTGGGTTATTTCTTTCTGGATAGCTGTAAGCTTGTTATCAAAATTAAGCTTTTCCATGTTCTTAAGGTTTACAGTATATGTAATGCCTAAAACTGTGAATGGTCCTGTTGTCTATTGTAATCCAGTATCACTACAAAAAGTATCTTTAGTATTAATCTTAGAACCAATCTAAATTGATTTGGTTTTGGAAATATTGGGTTTTAAACCTGAAAATTGAAAGAGGAGATCAAGAGCACTTTTTAGTCTTTTTTCTGATCCATCCAAAAATAAAACTGTGTCATCTGCATATTGTATTAAACAAATTCTTTCTTTCTTTATTTTAATGCCCCTGATGTTTTTGTTTTGTCGTATCATATGGCCTAAAATTTCGACAAAAAGGTTGAATAAATAAGGAGATATTGGATCACCTTGACAACAACCCCTGCCAATTTCAATTTTTTTTGAAAAAACACCATTTTGAATAACACATAATTTGGCCTTATTGTATAACACTGATACCCATTTGATAAGATCATGACCGAAATTAAAAAAAATTAAGGTTTCGTACATAAATTTCCATGATATAGAGTCAAATGCTTTTTCAAAATCCACAAGTAAGAGCATACCTGGGATGTGTTTTTCATGTACAGAATCTATTACATCGTAAATAAGTCGCGTATTTTCCCCAATAAACCCATCTTTGAGGAAGCCCTTTTGATTGTCATGTATTAGAAAATCAAGAACATTTTTTATTCTATTTGCTATACATGCAGAAGCAATTTTGTACGTTACATTAAGTGATATTGGTCGCCAATTTGTAAGTAATTCCCTGGGTTTCTCTCCTTTTGGTAATATAGATAGAATGTCTTGTTTCTGTGTTACAGACAGTTCTCCCACATTAAATCCAAAGTTTATTGACCTAATTAAAAAACATTCAAGATCTTTCAAAAAATATTTGAAAAATTCTACTGTGAATCCGTCACTTCCAGGACTTTTACCATTAGACATATTTTTAAGTGCTAAAAGGGCTTCTTCATTGTTTATATATCCCTCTAATGTTTTTGACATGTTGTCATCAAGTATTCTAACATCATTCTTATCAATAATGGTATCAATGTTTACATCTTGTAATTTATTATCATAACTAGAATAAAGATTTTTGTAGAATTTCTCAATTTCTGCTAAAATATCTGTCTGTGAAGAAATAGTATTACCATTGCTGAGCATAAGTTTGTTTACAGTTTTATTTATATAATTTCTTTTTTCTAGGCTGAGGAAATATTTCGTTGGTTTTTCTCCCTGCTCAATCCATTTAAGTTTTGTTCTGACAAAAAGGCCCTTAATATAGTGTTTTCTGAGTTCCTCTAAACTTTTTTGAGCAGCATTTAATTTTTGTACAATTTCTATGGAGTCATCATTGTTCCTTAGTAATTCTAAATGCTTTATTTCTTCTTCAATTGAATGTATTTTTTCGTTTTTTAATTTCTTTTTTATGGAACAATAACGAATAGTAGCACCTCTTATGCTCAGCAAGAGTTGTTCAAAAAACAACTGATCATCTATGAGTAGTTGTAATTCATCGTTCTTGATCATATGTATGTAAGCAGGATTGTATGGCAAGACGGCATATTGTTCTTTGACCTTATGTATAATACTTTTGATATTGTTTACATAGGTCTGATCCTTGAGTAGTGAACTATTAAACTTCCTGAAGCCTTTACCCTTTTCAAATTGAGTTAACTTAATTTCCATATGAACCATCGAATGGTCAGATTTATATCCTGGATTGATATCAATTTTGTCTAGCAAAGCCATTAATTCATTTGATACTAAGAAAAACTCAAGTCTAGCCTTTTTGATAGGATTAGTTTTAAACCATGTGTATCTTTTCCTTTGTTCATATTTCACTCTCCAAGGATCCTTCAAACAATGTATATCCTTCATATTCAAAACCTTTTCTCTTGCCTTTTTGTTATTAACATTATTGTAGTTAAAGTAATCTAAATTTACATCTTGAACAAGATTAAAGTCTCCGGCCATAATAATGAATTCACCTTGAAAGTTTGAGATGATATCTGATATAGATTGAAAGAAATGTGGATCATCATTGTTTGGCCCATATACATTTACTAATAAGATATCATACTTTTTAAAAATGTTAATCTCTAAAACAAGTAAATTACCCTCTTTATCTTTATGTTCATTTAACACCATGTATTCAAAATTGTTATTGAACAAAATTGCAGTGCCTCTTGCATTTGATTGGCCGGGAGACATGTAAACATCATAGCCCCAAAAAGAAAAAATTACTTGCTGTTTGAAAAAATATGAGATATCAATGAAATATTAGTTTCATAAATATTCGTTTTACATTGTTTATACTGAACACAAGAAGTTATACTACTGGATACAGTGGTAACGTAGGTATCGATATTTACGTTACGTTTAACTTTTCATTTTATACCATCTTCATCCACTGTTACCATCTTTAAAGAACTGTCGTGGTTTAAAACTCGTAAATGAAGACAGAAAAACAATAGAAAATGGATTTTCTTTGTTAAAGACGTGTCAATGATTTTGATACCTACACCATACTTATCGTTTTCAATATAATTTGTTGATTATTTCCATGTTTGTAGTTAGCCGTTTAAATGTTAAGTATCGTGAACGCCGGTTATAAAAAGACCACTTTGTTTATAAACAGATCACTGTATTTTAATGCATATGGTTTTCAGAGTACATGTGTATACGTTACGTGATACAGAAAGCATTCTTTTTTCATATGCTATTTATTTTTATTGTTTGCAGTTGCTTTCCAATAATTTGGTGGATATATTTTCTCAAAATGAATTCAATTGTAACGTGTTTCAAACCAAATATTGTCTATATTCTTTGTGCACTATTTTAGTACAAGGATGCATACTTACGTTACTGCTTATTGGGAGTAGAATATTTGGTAACTATGTAGTTAATTATGTCCAATTTCGGATGATTTGATGGAAAATATCTTTATAAATCATGATGTATCCCTTAAGAAGCTAGATTTAGGCGAATCATTGAAGAATAAAATGAAAGGTTTTTAGGGCTCACGGCGGGTGTGACCGGTCAACAGGGGATGCTTACTCCTCCTAGGCACCTGATCCCACCTCTGGTGTGTCCAGGGTTCCGTGTTTGCCCAACTATCTATTTGCATTGCTTATAGGAGTTGAGATTGATCACTGTTCGTTATCTTCACCTTGCTTTTAATACAAAAATTAAAACCATATCGTAAACAAAAAGTGTTTATGTATTCGTTTTCACAACCATGTAACTTAAAGATATATATCATTTGCCCGGGTTCATGTTAAACATACCATGTCCGGCTTTTGAAACATGACCTTTGATAACAATTTCCCGCTATGCAGATATATTATTTTGTAATTATATTCCTTATATTATTGAAACATAGAAGAACAGTCACGTAGATATGTGCATAAAACTAGCAAGGCTACTAACCACGTTTCACCGTGAATATCTTTTGAAAGTCTTTTAATGGTGTTGATTTTTCAAATTTTGTTCCGTGATATGCTGGCCTTCACATATTTCACCAGAGTATATTATTTAACGGATGTTTATTTTCGGCTATTAAGTGAGAAAGGGTGTTATGATTTAGGACATGGGTAGCCGTGCATTTGCAGCTATACATATATTTTAAATAGAATACACTAATCCTAAAATATACCATAGGTATTTACAATTATATTCCTTTGCACTCTTGATAGCACTTCCTTTTTCATGGAATTCTTCTTGCATCACAAACTACATAGCAATATCTTTTCTGCAGAGAAGGAACATTTTAAATTCTCCGTGCTACTTCCAATTTCTATTCCAAACCTCTGCCAGATATCCTTGCACATATAACACACAAACCAGTGTTGTAACTTTTATTTCCATGAGAAATCCACAACTTATTGCTTCTCATTGTGTTGCTGTTCATTGTAGAAATTGCACCAAATGTTTCAGATGAATAAGAATAAAAACAGAAAATGGAGAGGATTTCTGTGATCAAATTTTGCTACTATAATTCATTCAAATAAAGTTGTTTAAAAATTAATACTACTGGTCAATTTACTAAAATAAAGTGGGATTAAAATTGAGTACAACTGGTCAATATGTGGTAAATTATTTTCATGCAAAATATAAACAATTGCATCTTTAACTTACATGAATAGCATTATTATATCACCTTTTTCTGGTAATACAAGGCTGGCAATGACTGGGATAGAGGAGGGTGGCGATTGAGTTAGGACACCATCACATGCATCTCAATTAAATGCATTAAAAAAAAGAAAAAGAAAGAAAGAAGTATTTCATATTAAATGAAATGCAAGGAATCTTTTTAAGTGTTTAAAACTTATTTTTGCAGACACAGATACAATTGGGTTCTTCTAACAATGTTAAAATACCTATCCAGATTTTTACTTTTGTGTGTTCTTAATCGTTTCAAGTTGTTCTTTTTTAAGTGATTGCACCGCTGGGAAACATGATGCACCCATCTAGATGTACATAATGCATACCTATATCATCCTACTCTAAGATCCATCAATAGACCAGATTTAACACTAGGCCTTGAAGTGTATGCAGACACATTTTGACTATGTAAACCATAAAATTCCAAAATGAGACCAGTGACCTATTTTGGGGTTGCAACACACCTTCCCCACAAGATGCATGACTGACCAAGTGTGATGGTGCTAGGCCCCAGTGTGCAAAATATGATCCAGACACAATTTCAGACTGTACAGCCATAAAATTCCAGGAGGCCACAATGACCAATTCAAAATGTTTGATCAGATTTGATAGCCCTAGACCTCACATTGTGAAAGACATGGCCAGAAAAATTATGTTCCAGTTGACTAAGTAAAGAGAATGATAAAAAATATGTGTCGCTCAAGCCAAATTAACACTCAATTCAAACAGTCTAATCCTTTTTAATACTAAACTGCATGCATTTTGGGAAAATGCTTTATGGAAACATGTATCGATCTACAGATCATTAAGTGGGATATATTGATGCATCAATGTTCTGGTAAATTGTCCCAGCCCAAGGTGATAAAGAGGTACATGTTACAAGTCAATATGATTCGATATGAATGAAACAAGAGGCCCATGGACCACATAGCTCACCTGAGTCACCTTGGTCCATATTTAAAGATTTTCCCTATATATTCGCATGCAAAACTTTGATCCCTATTGAGGCCCAACCTACCACATGATTTTCACAAACTTGAATCTGCATTATGTCAGGAAGCTTTCATGTAAATTAAACTTCTTTGGTCCAATGGTTCTTGAGAAGATTTTAAAACATTTTCTCTAACCCCTATTGCTGCCCCATCCTATCACCGAGGCTCATGATTTTAACAAACTTGAAAATGTTACCTATATATTTGCATGCAAAACCTCTATTGTAATATCCCCCTATTGTGGCTCCATCCTACCCCCAGGGGTCATGATTTTAACAAACTATTTTTAAAGATTTTCACTATATATTTGTATGTAAAACTTTGATCCCCTATTGTGGTCCCATCCTACCCCCGGGGTCATGATTTTAACAAACTTGACTTTGCACTATGTCAGGAAACTTTCATGTAAATTTCAGCTTTTCTGGCTCAGTGGTTTTTAAGATTTTAAAATGACCCCACCCTATTTTTGTGATTATCTCCCCTTTGAAGGGGACATGACCCTTCATTTGAACAAACTCGAAAGCCCTTCACCCAAGGATGCTTTTGATCAAGTTTGGTTGAAATTGTGAAAAGTTTACAGACAGACCACGGACAACAGGCGATCAGAATAGCTCACTTGAGCTAAAACCTGAAGCAAAAACAGCTGGAAATTGTTCTTAATATTGCAAGAGTGAAAATGTTATAATACAAACATTCAGGAACTTGACATCTCAATAAAATTCCAAAATCCATGACACAGGCAATATCAGAATAACTGACAGATATAGATAACTCTATTAGCCAAAAAAAATAATAATCGAGAGTTTCTCAGGCTCCACCGCATCCGTTGAAAAGGTACTGCATGGAATTTTTTTCTTCTTCAATTTATATTTCTTTATTCATGAGGTAACTCTTCTGTTATAGATATTCATGTCAAACTTTTCTAAGTTTTTAACAAAATCATAGGTATTTTTTTGATCAAATACATGTAATTATTGAATGCATACTCATTTATGTGCAAGTGTTTAAAATGATAGTGTAAATATACTAGTAAGTAATGTGAAGCTATTTTTGATAGAAATAAAATTTCATTGCTTATTCTGTATAAACATGTACATGAGAAAGAAAAGGTAACTCATTCTACAGTCAACATAAAAAAGAAAGATAACTCATAGTACAGCCAAATAACAAAAAATATCTGCCTGCCTCATCAAAATGCTAACTCTGGATTCCCGCCTACATTTTCAACTCATATATTTTAAAAAGCTTTGCAATTTTGCTAATGATATCTTTTAAAATGCAAAGTAAAATACATTAGGCCAAAAAAAATTAATCAATAGTTTCTCAGGCACCGCCACTGCCGCATTGATCAATTTTATTGCCATATTGAAAAGGGAAATAACTCAATTTTCTATTTTTCCGAGTTGAAAAAGAAAATTGAGTTATTCCCCTTTTCATATATGCTAAAGACGTTTTTATTTAATATACAATATATTTTTTGTTCAACAGTATTCTATGGATTAACTTTTTATAAAATGATTGGAATAATACTATTTTAAGTTGAGTAAGTATTATAATTGATATTAGATTACAAAAAAGTAAGAATCGGTTGATATCATTATTTTGTTGACTGACAAGGAAAAAAGATAACTTTGGCTTCAAAAAAAGAAAGAACCTGCCTGCCGCATTGAGTTTTGAAATTTTTGGCCTGAGAAACTATTGATTAATTTTTTTTGGCCTTAGTAATTGATTATTAACTTTAATACCAATGTTCATTGATTAATTGCTCTTAATTTCAACTCCTTTTGAGTAATGGGTAGAACAAGAGACCCACAGGCCTTATCGGTCACCTGAGTACTAGTGAAAAAGTATCACTACTCCCAAAGGCTATGAAATCTTGAAAATTTTTCCTGTTCTGAACATCTAAGCTAAATTCTAATGTTCAGCAACAGTATAAAACAAGATGTGTTCTTAAATCTTCACTGCTCTCAAAAGTGCATACACTGATGAAAGGCTTTACATAATATAATAGGTATATTAACATTGAAACAGCAAAAGATATGACTAATTTGGACCTATCCTAGAGGCAAAACCCTGGGTTGTAAAATTCACCATTTTTTGGTACATCCTTTTCTGCTATTCCTAAGTATGCATTTATATTTTATACAGTATCAGTAAACTTACACATAAATACTATACACCAAGTCTGGCCCCACCCTGGGGTCAGAACCCCTACTCTGGGGATTAACAATTTTGGTAGAAGCCTTCCTGCTCTACATCACAACGCATTTAGTTTTTCTGAAACATGTGCAGTTGTAGAGAAGATTTTTGAAAATTGGTAAATTTTGGGCAGTCTTTGCCTCACCCCTAGGGTGCAGGAGTCCTGAAATATACAATTTATGTCCCTCTTGTTCCAAAGATGTTTCATACTAATTTTGAAAAAGAATTGGAATGATAGTTATCAAGAAATCAAAAATGTCTATAGTTCACACATTCAATAACCGATCATTTTGGCTCCACCCCAATACCATAACACCTACCCCAAAGATTATCAAATTTACAATCATTGTAAAGGACTACCTCTCTTTCTAAATATCCATTTAATTTCAATCTAGTATCAATAGCACTAAAGGAGATGTTATTTAAGTATTTTGCACATAACCACTGTATAGCAAGTTTATTCCCACCCTGGGGTCAAAACCCTACCCCGAGGATCATGAAATTTGCAATTTTGGTAAAAGCTTTCTTGCTCATCATTAATACTATATACTCACTTTTTCTGGTAGATTTTTAAAGAAATGCATCAATTTTAGTTTTTACCCCAAAATTAAGTCCCTTAAGGGGGGTGGGGGTGGTGTCATGAAATTTACAATTTCCAGTCTCCTTCACCTACAGATGCTACATACCAAATTTGGTCAAGATTGTCCCAGTAGTTTCTGGGAAGAAGTTGTAACAGATGCCGGATGACTTAGTAAACTCAGGTGACCTAAAAATAAGTTCCTTGAAACCGGGCTTTAAAATGTCATATATTTCACAATTTTATTGATAGCAATAAATAACCATTTAATTTGTCAAATTACTTCATATTATTGAGTAAAAAATGGTTTATCTTCATTTCTCACACCCTATCCTCATTTGCAATTGATTATAGAATGAACAGTTTAGCTGCGTTTTGGTCTGTAAACATGCCAAATAAATCATCTTTTATGAAAATTCATATAAATATCTATATTTACATAGAAAATCATTTAGAAATGATACCTTTTAAAAATTGACCAGAAGGAAGGCGGTGAAACAATACTATTGTTCGTAGTTCTTTTTGGCCTGAGAAACCATTTGTTAATTTTTTTGGCCTTCATTTCATCATTAATATTTTGCTGTAAGAGTGGACAGCTAGTCTGTGCAAGGTGAAGTATTTTGCATACAATGACAAAATTACATATCTTAACATATCTTTGGAGACAAAATGTAAACAATAAATGACACCATGACGACTGGCTTTTACATTATCAAGAGGCCCATGGGCCACATCGCTCACCTTGGCCCATATCTAAAGATTTTCCCTATATATTCGCATGTAAACTTCTTGGGTCCAATGGCTCTTGAGAAGATTTTCTCTATATATTTGTATGTAAAACTTTGATCCCCTACTGTGGGCCCCACCTACCCCCGGGGCCATGATTTTAACAAATTTGAATCTGCACTATGTCAGAAAGCTTTCATGTAAAGAGCTAGAGCCACGGAAGGTCAAAATTGGCCTGTATTTTTTATGAAAAATGAACTGAAACTTGAAAAACAAATATTGTACTTAATATTGTCAATATATATCGTAGTAAATGTATTCATGTAAATTTGTACTTTCCTGGCCCAGTGGTTCTTGAGAAGAAGATTTTAAAAGATTTCCCCATTATATTTGTATGTAAAAAAACTGATCCCCTATTGTAGCCCCATCCTATCCCTGGGGGTCATGAATTTAACAAACTTGAATTTGCACTATGTCAGGAAGCTTTCAGCTCTTCTGGCTCAGTGGTTTTTGAGAAGATTTTTAAATGACCACACTCTATTTTTGTAATTATCTCCCCTTTGAAGGGGACAGGGCCCTTCATTTGAACAAACTTGAAAGCCTCACCCAAAGATGCTTTTGGCCAAGTTTGGATGAAATTGGCCCAGTGGTTCTGGAGAAGAAGTAGAAAACGTGAAAAGTTTACAGACGGACAGACAGACGACGGAGAACAGGCGATCAGAAAAGCTCACTTGAGCAATGTCAGAAAAGCACTTATTCTATAAAACCACTCCACAGGTGAATGAAATAAATAATGAGGACATGGAAATATGAAGTCTATGGTCAGGGCGACTATCACTGTACACAGCACGAAGTCCAAGGTCATTGTTTGGACAAGGATGACCTTGTGTGTAGGTCATCAGTCTGGACCCACAACTCCATCACTGATTCCCGGTTTTGGACAACAGTTCCAATGTTTACTTGATAAAGATGTGAAACATGCCTGTAAATAAGAAATTATCATTGATGATATGATACAAGATGTCATATTATAGGCCTTCTGCAATTATTTTCTAGCAAGAATATGGATTTTTTGAGAAGAAAGAAATACTTGTACAAATGTAATTTTGATGAGGCACTTACCATCACTTAATATCACTGTTCCTCATACGTATAGCCTATCAACATCGTCTCTCTGAAAACAAAAATGGGCTCATTAATATATCACAGAAATGGAATACAGTCAAACCCTCTTTAGGCCAATTTTTATTTAATAAAGTTAATTTTGATGAGGCTGACAGTATCATATATTTTTTTTTTTACTTGGCTGTAGTATGAGTCATCTTTCTTTTATTTGTTGACTGTAGAATGAGTTACCTTTTCTTTCTCATGTACATGTTCATACAGAATAAGCAATGGAATTTTTATTTGTATTAAAAATAGCTTCATATTACTTAATTAATGTTAAATTTACAATATCATTTTTAAACACTTGCATATAAATGAGTATGCATTCAATAATTATTTTAAAAAAAAAACAAAAACAAACCCCCCCCCTATGTTATTAAAGCCTTCTGAAAGTTTTATATAAATATCTATAACACAAGAGCTACCACATTTAGATAAACATAAATTGAAAAAAAAATTTCCATGTGGTACCTTTTCAACAGATGCAGCGGGGCCTGAGAAACTATTGATTAATTTTTTTGGCCTTGTGATGCAACTGTACAATTCTAAATATACATGAAAAACTTATTGCGTCATTTCACGAAAAGCATCACTCAAGAAATAAAATTACTTGCTTTAATTTTTTATTGCTTACAGCTGTATGATCCGGTGTTCATGTATTATTTTTGTACATAATTATTTTCAAGCAGATTAATTAGTATTTAAATTTATTAACTTTCCCTTGATTACATGCTTCAAAACATTTGCATGTAAAAGAAAACAGTGAGAAGATTAATAAGAAAGTGTAAATATAGTGGTAATAAATCATCTGGAACACCTCGGGCCTTTCACCGAAAATATGGTGTTTTTCAGTGAAAGGCCCGGTGTTCCGGATAACGCATAATACATTAATTTATCTGTTAGGCATCTATAAGTAGCCCCTTGCGCATCAGGGGAATCCCAACATGATGTATTAACTCAGATGTAACTGTCTAATTTTAAGGCTGAAAGAGCATAAAATAACTAATTACTAAGAGGTATTTGATATTTTATTTCTATTATACTTATGGCATGGTACTGTTGTAACAAAATACACAAATAAGACCACTGATGATCTGAAACGTTGAACTGCACACCGAGTGACGGTTGTTAAAGTGAAATAATGTATGACATGTCGTACAGCCTCATAAATATGTATGTGGGGTGATTTATCAGCGGTTTTACAAAATGGAAAAAAATTGTCGAAATTCGGACCATACAACTTAAAAATATATGTAAAAACTCTTGACCACAGATCACTCATGAATTTGACATCTACGAGTCATTTCGCACTACCAAATGTTTTCACCAATATCTTAATTCATTAATCTAATATATGAAATTTCTATATACTAATATTCAATGATGTTTTGAACAAAGTAATATAATCCATGATATTCTAAACAAGAGGCCCACATGCCACAACGGTCACCTTAGTATCATAACCCAAACAGGAAGTCTCATTCTCCATTTTGTGCACATGTTAATGATCTTTAAAAATATGCATACAGTTCCTATTCATTTACAGGAAAAGGAAAAATGGAAGTTTGAAGGATATAAATTATTTTGGCAACTCCCCCCTCCCCTGAACCCCATGGTTGTGAATTTCACAATTTGAAAAGAGGTCATTATGGACATCATAACCATGCATTTAGTTTGTCTCACACGTGTGAAAGTAGAGAAAATTAAATAATTTCATACATTTTTATCATGTGGTCATATTGGCTCTACCCAAGGATCTTTAAATCCCTGAACCAGGAGCCATGGATTTTACAATTTAGTTGAGAGCTTCATGAACATCATAATCATGCATTAAGTTTTTCTCAAATATACATGTACATTATGGGAGAAGATTTTCTAAGATTGAATACATTTGACTTTTAATCCAAGAGCCATGAGTTTCACATTTTGATAGAGGGCTTCACGGACATCATAACTATGCATTTAGTTTTTCTCAAATATATATGGGAGTGGAAAAGAAGATTTGGCCCCGCCCTGGGGTCAGAACCCCTACCCCAAGATCAGGAAATTTACAATTTTGGTAGAGGCCTGCATGCTCTAAATCACTAAGCATTCAGGTGGTTTTTTTTTTTACACGTGTGAAGAAAATTTTTGAAAATTGCTCAATTCTGGGCAGTTTTTGCCCTGCTCCTATGGCCCAAGGAATCCTGAAATTTACATATCATGTCCCCCTTGTCCCAAAGATGCTTCATACCAAATTTAAAAAGAATTGCAATTAAAAAACTGACATGGTCAGTAAGGGCCCCCGCTCAGGGTTATTAGAGGAAATTAAGTGCCATCTGTATTTGATAGAGCAATGTCTGGGGCTGTTACATATATTAGAATTAATAATATTCAAAGATACATTGGAATGCAAACTTGTGAAAAAGGAATCATGAAGCATATTTATGAGAGACTGACGCCAATGTAAATTACTTCTGTTTGACACACACTCATCCACTCAAACACAACAGAGTGCAACTAAATCCCATTGTAAGGGGATTCATATTGGATTGATTGATTGATGTTTTCTGCTACACTCAACAATTTTTCAGTTATCTGGTGGCACCCAGTTTTTATTGGTGGAAGAGAGAACCCAGATACAATGTACCTGGGAAGAGACCACCGACCTTCTGAAAGTAAATTGGGAAACTTTCTCATTTACTGGCGCGGTGGGATTCGAACCCGCACCGACCAGAGGTGAGAGGCCCTGTGATTATGAGCACCAGGGCTTGAAGCTAACTTTTTATGTCACCAGTCCAGCCAAACTGATGGGTATAATTTCAACCAGTCCGCAGAAAATTTACCAGCCCAACAGAGTTTTCCAGAAATAATTAAACATATTCCATTAATGATATTAATATGAAATTTAACTCAATATGCCTCAGACAATATTGTAACACTTAAATGTGGGATTTATATTTATGAATCAGATTCGTCTGATATCTACAGATCGAAGCATGTCAAACGTGTGTATAAAATTTCACAAGTATATTTTCCAAAATGATTAAATAATAGGTGTATTAACATTAAAACATCAAAAGATACGACTAATTTGGACTCATCCTAAAGTCATGACCCTGGGTTATGAAATTCACCATTTTTTGTACATCCTTTTCTGCTATTCTTAAGTATGCATTTAGATTTTATACAGTGTCAGCAAACTTGCACATAAATACTATATATTAACTTTGGCTCTACCCTGGGGTCAGAACCCTAACTCTGGGGATCATCAAATTTACAATTTTGGTAAAAGACTACCTGCTCTATCCATTTAGTTTCAATAGTACTAAAGAAGATGTTATTCAAGTGTTTTACACATAAAAACTATTTAACAAGTTTGGCCCCACCCTGGGGTCAGAACCCCTACCCCGGGGATCATGAAATTTACAATTTTGGAAGAGGCTTTCCTGCTTTACATCACTATGCATTTAGTTTTTCTTATACGTGTGCAGTTCTTGAGAAGAAGATTTTTGAAAATTGGTCAATTTTGGGCACTTTTTGCCCCACCCCTAACGCCCCAGTGGTGCAGGAATCCTGAGATTTACAATTTATGTCCCCCTTGTTCCAAATATGTTTCATACCAATTTGAAAAGAATTGGAATGATAGTTATGAAGAATAAGTTAAAAATGTCTATTGTTTAAACATTTAATAACTCACCATTTTGGCTCCACCCTGATACCAAAACCCCCTACCCCTGGGATCATCAAATTTACAATTTTGGTAAAGGACTACCTGTTCTGTCTAAATATCTATTTACTTTCGATTTAATATCAATAGCACTAAAGAAGATGTTATTGGAGTGTTTTACACATGAACACGATATACCAAGTTTGGCCCCGCCCTAGGGTCAGAACCCCTACCCCGGGGATCATGAAATCTACAGTATTGGTAGAGGCCTTCCTGCTCTACATCACTATCCTTATAGTTTTTTCTTTCACATCTATGGTTCTTGAGAAGAAGATTTGTGAAAATTGGTCAATTTTGGGCAGTTTTTACCCCACCCCTAAGGGTGCTGGAGTCCTGAAATTTACAATTTATGTCCCCCCATGTCCCAATGATGCTTCATATCAAATTTGAAAAGAATTGGACTGGTTATTTTAAAAGAAGAAGCTAAAAATGTTCAATTGTTAATGCACGACAGATGACAACCAATTGCAATGTAGGTCATCTGAGTTAACTCAGGTGACCTAAAAACCCAAAATACACATACATAATGTTGTAGAGTTATTTTTTGTAAATTTTCCATATCAATACAATATATCATAATTAAAACTGAATTATCTCCCTTAGACAGTGGTAAATAGATAGTCATAATAAGAAAGATGATGCAGAGTTGTCGAAAACTGTCGGTCCTGTCTGCAAGACTGGTAAAATTTTCTAGAAAATGTCAGTCCAAACAAGAGGTACTGTGAGCAATGGCTCACTAAGAATACCCCCCACTTACCCCAATCTCCCAAAGGGTGTTGGTAATAGGTATAAACTACCTCTTTTCTGAGTGTAAAAAACAAATGGCATGACAAACCGAACCATATTGCTACTTCGATGTCCAGTGTGCGTGACCTTTGACCTTTTGACCCCAAAATCGATAGGGAACATCTTCATCCCATGGGTAGTCCATATGTATGATATGGTGACTGTAGGTGGAAAGGATAATGCTTTAGAGCCCGGAAACCATATTGCTACTTCGATGTCCAGTGCACGTGACCTTTGACCCCAAAATCGATAAGGAACATCTTCATCCCATGGAGAGTCCATATGTATGATATGGTGACTGTAGGTGGAAAGGATAACGCTTTAGAGCCCGGAAACCATATTGCTACTTCGATGTCCAGTGCGCTTGACCTTTGGACCCCAAAATCGATAGGGAACATCTTCATCCCATGGGTAGTCCATATATATGATATGGTGATGGTAGGTGGAAAGGATAATGCTTTAGAGCCCAGAAACCATTGCGTCTACAGACGGACGGACAACCCGATTCCAGTATACCCCCCCCCCCCCCCCCACAACTTGTTGCGGGGGATATAATTATAATGATCGTTTGAAAATATTGGGTGTGATCCGATCATTTTAGAGCTCAGGTTAGAGATGCGAAAGTGAAGGTCACTTAATTACAACAACATGGCCGCACGGTGATCAAATTTATGAAAGGTTCTCTACCCAGGAAGAAGAGACAATTGTAGACTGTTCACTTAGTAACTGGAAGGTCATGAGTTTGAGTTCTGCTTGTCAAACCTAAGATGTAAATATATCCTCGCTAAACGCTCAGCATTTAGCAGTGAGTTACAGGTCTTTCAGATATGACCTCCAATGTTGAAGCAGGTTTTAAGCTACACGTTAAAGAACCCTCACTACTAAAAATTACAGCCTTGAGTCAAAGTACAAAGCATAGGTCTAAATTTGGCTATTTAGGCTGTTCCCGGCAATTCGTAAACAAGTTGCAGTAATCTCTCTCCTCAGGGATCATGAAATTTACAATTTTGGTAGAGGCTCTACATCACTATGCATTTAGGTGTTCTTACATGTGTGTGGTTCTGGAGAAGAAGATTTTTGAAAATTGGTCAATTTTGGACAGATTTTGCCCCGCCCTTAGGGCCCAAGGAGTATGTCCCCCTTGTCCCAAAGATGCTTCATGTCAAATATGAAATGAATTGGACTGGTAGTTATCAAGAAGAAGTTAAAGAGGTTCAATTGTTAACTCACGATGACGGACGAAAACCAATTGTAATAGGTCACAGGTGACCTAAAAAAAGCCCAGAAAACTGTCTGACCTATTTTTAGTCCAAAAGTAGGTCAAGGATGAAACAATCCTGCTGAAATGCAAACTGAACTTGTATTCCTCTGAGAAGCCTTTGATTAAATATCAGGGCAATATCTGTATCCATAATGAAAAGCCCAGAAAACTGTCTGACCTATTTTTAGTCCAAAAGTAAGTCAAGGATGGACCAATCCAGCTGAAATGCAAACTGAACTTGTATTCCTCTGAGAGGAAATCTCTGACTAAATATCAGGGTAGTATCTGTATCCATAATGAAACAAGAGGCCCACAGGCCTTATCGGTCACCTGAGTACTAGTGAAATAGTATCACTACTCCAAAGGGCTATGAAATCTAGATTTTTTTTTCACTGTTCTGAATATCTAAGCTAAATTCTAATGTTCAGCAATAGTATAATACAAGATGTGTAAAAAATTACCATTTTTCATACATCCTTTTCTGCTATTCCTATGTATGCATTTAGATTTTATACAGTACCAGCAAACTTGCAGATAAATACTGTATACTAAGTTTGGCCCCACCCTGGGGTCAGAACCCCTACCCCGGGGATCATCAAATTTACAATTTTGGTAAAGGACTATCTGCTCTTTCTTAATATCCATTTACAGAACCCCTACCCCTGGGATCATGAAATTTACAATTTTTGGTAAAGAACTACCTGTTCTTTCTAAATATCCATTTAGTTTCAATTTAGTATCAATAACACTAAAGAAGATGTTATCTAAGTGTTATCCACATAAACACTATATAGTCAGTTTGGCCCCGCCCTGAGGTCAAAACCCCTACCCCAGGGATTATGAAATTTACAATTTTGGTGGAGGCTTTCCTGCTCTACATCATTAGGCATTTCGTTTTTCTTGCACATGTGCGGTTGTAGAGAAGAAGATTTTTGAAAATTGGTCAATCTTAGGGAGTTTTTGCCACGCCCCAAGGCCCCAGGGGTGCAGCAATCCTGAAATTTACAATTTATGTCCCTGTCCCACAGATGCTTCATACCAAATTTGAAAAGAATTGGAATGATAGTTATCAAGAAGAAATTAAAAAAGTTCAATTGTTAACGCATGACAACCAATTGCAATAGGTCACCCGAGTTTACTCAGGTGACCTAAAAAAGCCCGGAAAACTGTCTGACCTATTTTTAGTCCAAAAATTAAGTCAAGGATGGACCAATCCAGCTGAAATGCAAACTCAACTTGTATTCCTCCGAGAGGAAGCCTATGACTACACATCAGGGCAATATTTGTATCGGTAAGGAAAAAGAGCCTGGAAAACTTTCACCTATTTTCTGCTGAAAAGTAGGTCATGGATGGGCCAATCCAGCTGAAATGAAAACTGAACCAGTGCTCAGTTACTGAACTTGTATTCCTCCAAGAGGAAGAGTTTGACTAAATTTCAGGGCAATATCTGTAACGATAATGAAAAAAAGCCCCGAAAACTGTTTGACCTACTTTTAGTCCTGATGTAGGTCATGGACAGATGGACCAATCCAGCTGTAATGCAAACTGAACTTGTATTCCTCTGAAAGGAAGCTTATGTATAAATTTCAGGGGAATATCTGTAACGAA